>NC_142480.1:16476363-16779393 GCF_049115385.1 Moschus berezovskii | reverse complement strand
TGCATCTCTTCTTTTCTCAGCTCTTTGTAAGGCCTCCTCAGACAGCCATTTTGCTTTTTTGCATTTCTTTTTTCTTGGAGATTGTCCTGATCCCTGCCTTCTGTACAGTGTCACGAACCTTTGTCCATAGTTCTTCAGGCACTCTATCAGATCTAATCCCTTGAATCTATTTCTCACTTCCACTGTATAATCATAAGGGATTTGATTTAGGTCATACCTGAATGGTCTTGTGGTTTTTCCCTACTTTCTTCAATTTAACTCTGAATTTGACAATAAGGAGTTTATGATCTGAGCCACAGTCAGCTCCCAGTCTTGTTTTTGCTGACTATATAGAGCTTCTCCATTTTGTGCTGCAAAGAATGTAATCAATCTGATTTCGGTGTTGACCATCTGGTGATGTCCATGGGTAGAGTCTTTTCTTGTGCTGTTGGAAGGGGTGTTTTCTATGACCAGTGCATTCTCTTGTCAAAACTCTACTAGCCTTTGCCTGCTTCATTCTGTACTCCAAGTTCAAATTTTCCTGTTACTCTAGGTGTTTCTTGACTTCCTACTTTTGCATTCCAGTCCCCGATAATGAAAAGGACATCTTTTTTGGGTGTTAGTACTAGAAAGTCTTGTAGGTCTTCATAGAACCGTTCAACTTCAGCATTACTATTCGGGAATTAGCTTTGGATTACTGTGACATTGAATGGTTTGACTTTGAAGCGAACAGAGATCATTCCGTCTTAAATGTGATCTTAAGATGCCAAAATATATTAATGCTTGCAAATATAGCTCAAATAAAAGCAGTGATATAGGAAGAAGTTGTGAAAATCACACATAAAAGATCTCACTGATGAAAAATGCTGAACAGTAGTAGATTTAAGCATTTTCCAACAATAATGCAAAGCTTTGTCTGATTATTGTTTACAAACCTATATTAGACAAACTGTCCATCAAGAACAATGCTGGATAAAATATAGAAAAATTGATTTTTGGAATCATTTGAGAATTACCAAGGAAACTAAAACTTACTTGACCAAGGGAACTGAAAAAACAGTGTTGAACCTCACACTGTGCTAAGCTTTCTTCCTGCAGGTGTTTTTTGATTCAAAAGTTGCTGCCTAGAGCTGAGAATGTGACCACAAGGTAATGTACTAAATGGCTGGATGCTTTTGAACTGTGGTGTTGGAGAAGACTCTTGAGAGTGCATTGGACTGCAAGGAGATCCAACCAGTCCATCCTAAAGGAAATCAGTCCTGAATAATCATGGGAAAGACTGATGCTGAAGCTGAAACTCCAATACTTTGGCCACCTGATGTGAACAACTGACCCATTTGACAAGACCCTGATGCTGGGAAAGATTGAAGACAGGGGGAGAAGGGGATACAGAGGACAAGATTGTTGGATGGCATCACTAACTTAGTGGATATGAGTTTGAGCAGTCTCAGGGAGATGGTGAGGGATAGAGAAGCCCTGTGTGTTGCAGTCCATAGGATCACAAAGAATCAGACATGACTGAGCAACTGAATTAAACTGAAATGGCTGGAAGCTGAGTAAAGATTTTGGTATTCTCTTGGAGCTAGAGAGACAAAAATTAGAAATGAAAGCTCTCAAGGCAAGGAGGACTGTGAGGCCACTGCAGTGGGAAGAAAGAAGCACAGATAAGTGATCTTGACATTCAGTGTCATTTTTCCCTTTTGTGATATCTGATTGTTTGTAGCAGCTGATAAAATGTTGAGAAACAAAGCAGAACTTTTGACTATCTCCTAATAGTGGAGTGGCAGACTTTGGATTTTGTTGTTCAGTCGCTCAGTCATATCCAACTATTTGTGACCCCATGAACTGCAACACGTCAGGCTTCCCTGCCCTTCACCATCTCCAGGGTTTGCTCAATCTCATGTCCATCAAGTCAGTGTTGCTATCCAATGATCTCTGTTGTCCCCTTATCCTCCTGACTTCAGTTCTTCCCAGCATCCAAGTCTTTTCCAGTGAGTCGGTTCTTTGCATCAGGTGGCCAAAGTATCAGACCTTCAGCTTCAGCATTGGTTCCTCCAATGAATATCAGGATTGATTTCCTTTGAGATTGACTGGTTTGATCTCCTTGCTGTCCAAGGAACTTTCAAGAGTTTTCTCCAACACCACAGTTCAAAACCATCAATTCTTCAGCGCTCAGTTTTCTTTATGGTCCAACTCTCACATCTGTGTATGCTTTGGATTTTAAGTTATACCAAAGTGTGTGTTAGTGACTGGTAAAACCCAAATTTTTGGTTGGGAATGTTCAAGTACTATAACACAGGACTACTGGTTAATTATTACTGGAATAGATTTCATAAAGACTGAAATTTAGCTCCAGGATAAACCCATGGACATAGGAGTTTTGAGGGCTACAGTCCATGGAGTCACAAAGAGTCAGACACAACTGAAGTGACTGAGCATACATACATACATCTTCAAAGGAACAACAGTAAAAATGAAGAAAACCAAAAAAAAAAAAAAAATTGAATCCAAAGGGGAAAAAGGCATGTAGTATTTATGGGACTGAAAAAAAGTTAATCAGTGGGATAAGTTAATGAAATATTTTTATTAATCCAAAGGAACACAAGAAAGAAGTTTTTATTAAGGAATACAAATAAAAAGTTCAAATAGAAAAATAAAAAGAAGATAGACACAAAATGAACTGTTATTAATTACACTAAATGTAAATAGGATAAATTCACACATAAAATAATAAGATTGATAAACTGGATTAGGAAAAAGATGCATGCTTGCAAAACACATGACAAATATTTTTACACCCAAGAGTATAGTTTCCAAAGATACAGAGCAAGTTGCAAAAAGAAGAGTAAAAAGGGAAAATTCTAAAACAGTGATGGTAATTTTTAGCAAATTTCTCTCCCAGGTGATAGAAAAAATAGAAAGTGAATCAGTAAGAATAAAAGTCTTTTTAGCATAATTGTGTAAATTTTTACTCATATTGAACCAACCTTGCATATAGTACTACACTAGGATATAACATGGAACCTTCTTTGAATATTTCTAGATTGAGTTACTTCTGTTTAACATGATTTTGAGAGTTGATTGGTGAATCCATCTACACTGAAGATTTCTTTAAAATAGATACCCAAATATCTAGATTTTAATTTTTTTGCCTTTCTGATATCTTTAGTATTTGTAGTGACATATTCCTTTTTAATTATAAGTACTATCAATTAATGTTTTCTATTTTTCCTTATAATTATTATAGGTATTTACAATTTAATTAATCTTTAGTCTTCATAGATTTTACCTTCTTGCATCTAAATTCTATTTAAGTTTTTCTGCCTTTTTCTTTTTTAATTGTTTTAATTTCTTTAGGTTTTTTCTATTCTTTTACTAGCATAATTAGAAGAAAGATTAAATTATGGATTTTAGCTTTTTAGCTTTTCTGCTCATCTAACCTACAATTTGTTTACATGTTTTCATATAGATATTGTTTCAGTGTTCCCAAAGATTTTTATATGTAATTTCTATACTTTTTTCGGTTAATAACATTTTTTGATTTATGCTTTAATGCCCTCTTGAACAATGGATTTTTTAGACTGCATTGTTTCTGTAGAGTTAGGAATTTTTTCTTTATTTTTTAAGCTGTGTTTCTAGAATAATTTAATTTTGGTCAGAGAATTTTATCTGAATAATTTTAAAGCTATTAACTCTATACAGATTTATATATGTGTGCATGTATATTATATATACATTTGTAATATGCATATAATCTATATATTTTATATATGTATATATATCTTAATTGTAAGAAAAATTGTTGACTTACCTATTTATCAAACTTTGCCTTTTGCCTTCTCCATTAATCTGTCATAAGGGAGCACCTTTGTAACTATATGCATGACCTGAGGGAAATGGTCTAAGCAATAGTTGTGGATGAGATAGGGATCTGGGCCACTGAATCATATAGCTTAATTGTGACCATGGTGATGGGCATAAGGCTACACATGGCTCAACAATGTGAACTTCCCTTTACCAAGGCTGACCTTGTTAATGTTACTGTTAAGTGTCTATTCTGTCAAAGCAGAGATAAACACTGAACCTTGATATGGCACCATTAACCTGGAAGTCCAGCTCCTCCACTTGGCCCTCATCAAGCCTGTTTCATCGTAAAGGGGTTAAAATTCCTTTTCCTGTGGAATGACTCGTTTTTCTATATGAATTTGTCTTCTCTGTTGATCGCTTTTGCCAACACTCAATCATTATGGTATATGCCATACCAACACTGACAAAGTGCTCATTTCACAACAAAAGGATTGAACAATTAACCTCTGGTCTAAGTAAATACGGCTTCCTGAAGATTCTGATATGTGGTCAGTTGGGAGAAAACCCCCTCAAAGACAGGGATCTGTCTTACAGGATAGGATATATGCTTTGAATCAGAGACCACCATATAACCATATCTCACCCATAACCAGAATACATAGGTCCAGGAATCAAGGAGTAGAAATGGCTCCTCTTACTATTAAACTCAATTAGTCACAGAATTTTTGCTTCCTATTCTGGCAAAGTTGGACTCTGATGACTTGGATTTCCTTTTTTTTTAATTAAATTTATTTATTTGTAATTGAAGGATAATTGCTTTATAGTATTGTGTTGGTTTCTGCCAAACATCAACATGAATCAGCCATAGGTATAACCTCCCTCTTGAACAGCCCTCACATGTCCATCCACCACACCCCCTAGGTTGTTACAGAGCCCAAGTTTGAGTTCCCTGAGTCATAAGCAAATTCCTATTGGCTATCTATTTTACATATGGTCCTGTATGTTTTCATATTGCTCTGTACATGCCATGCTCTCCTTCCACCCCACCACCATCCCCCCACCGTGTCCATAAGTCGGTTCTCTATATCTGTGCCTCAATTACTGTCCTGCAAGTAGGTTTACCAGTACCATCTTTCAAAATTCCATATATATGCATTAGTATACAATATTTGTTTTTCTCTTTCTGACTTACTTCACTCTGTATAATAGGCTCTAGGTTCATCCACCTCATTAGACTGACTCAAATGTGTTCCTTTTTATGACTGAGTAATGTTCCTTGTGTATATGTACCACACTTCTTTATCCATTTATTTGTTGGTAGACATCTAGGTTTGCTTCCGTGTCCTAGCTATTGTAAATAATGCTGTAGTGAACACTGGGGTATGTGTATCTTTTTCAATTTGGTGTCCTCAAGGTATATCTATGCCTAGGAGTGGGATTGCTGAGTTATATGTTGATTTTATTTCTAGTTTTTTAAGGAATCTCCATTCTGACTTCCATAGTAGCTGTATCAATTACATTCCCACCAGCAGTGCAAGAGGGTTCCCTTTTCTCCACACCTTCTCCAGCATTTATTGTTCATAGACTTTTTGATGATCGCCATTCTGACTGGTGTGAGGTGATATCTCATTGTAATTTTGATTTGCTTTTCTCAAATAATGAGCAATGGTTGAACATCTTTTTATGTGTTTATTAGCCATCTATATATCTTCTTTGGATAAATGTTTGTTTAGGTATTTTGCCTGCTTTTTGATTCGGTTGTTTGTTTTTCTTGTTTGATTAATATGAGCTGCTTGTATATTTTGGGAATTAATCCTTTGTCAGTTGTTTCATTTGCTATTATTTTCTCCCATTCTGAGGGTTGTATTTTCACCCTGTTTATAGTTTGTTTTGCTGTGCAAAAGCTTTTAAGTTTAATTAGGTCCCACTTGTTTATTTTTGTTTTTATTTCCATTACTTTAGGAGGTAGGTCACAGAGGATCTTACTGTGATTTGTCATACAGTGTTTTTTCTATGTTTTCCTCTAAGAGTTTTATAGTTTCTGGCCTTACATTTGCATCTTTAATCCATTTTGAGTTTCTCTTTGTGTACGGTGTGAGGAAGTGTTCTAATTTCATTCTTTTACACATTGGCTTGGTCTTAATCTCCAAAGCAGTGATATTACTTTAACAAGAGTCCACAGCATTAGTTCCATTGAATTGGAAGATGAGGCTGTCACCTGTTCTTTATCCTGTCTCTTATGCCACTAAACCAACAAGCAGAAACAGGGGATGTTCTATAGGCTCAAGTGATTGATCCTAGCTATCTAGGGAAATTGTGTTCCTTCTATACAGTGAAAGCATTGAGGACTATTTCTGGAACTCAGGGAATTCTATGAGGCAACTTTTCCTGGTATATGACTTTTTATTTGACTTACTCTCTTGATAAGAATGAAGCTCAAAATCAGGAACTTCTATCTGACTTTCTCCACTGCGATTATCTTTCTCTCACATGCCGAGGACAAATTTTTACCAACTAAAATAAAACATACATTCTAACTTCACAGTTTCAAAAGAGGAAAATGACCACTGTGTGAGTCTACGAACTGTGCTAAGACTCCAGTTATCTTCAGTTCAGTTCAGTTCAGTCGCTCAGTCGTGTCTGACTCTTTGCGAACCCATGAATCACGGAACGCCAGGTCTCCCTGTCCATCACCAAATCCCGGAGTTCACTCAAACTCAAGTCCATTGAGTCGGTGATGCCATCCAGCCATCTCATTCTCTGTCGTCCCCTTCTCCTCCCGCCCCCAATCCCTCCCAGCATCAGAGTCTTTTCCAGTGAGTCAACTCGTCGCATGAGGTGGCCAAAGTTTTGGAGTTTCAGCTTTAGCATCAGTCCTTCCAATGAACACCCAGGATTGATCTCCTTTAGAATGGTCTGGTTGAATCTCCTTGCAGTCCAAGGGACTCTCAAGAGTCTTCTCCAGCACCACAGTTCAAAAGCATCAATTCTTCCACAATCAACTTTCTTCACAGTCCAAGTCTCACATCCATACATGACCACTGGAAATACCATAGCCTTGACTAGACAGACCTTTGTTGACAAAGTAATGTCTCTGCTTTTTAATATACTATCTAGGTTGGTCATAACTTCCAGGTATCTTAAGCTAATATTATATACCCTCACTCTGTTGGGGGGAGGAACATGATGATACTTCAGATCTCTGGAAATTAATGTCAACTTGAATCCTGTCTCCAATAATTCTCAGAATGGCAGGACATTTCCATTTTTCTGGATATAACTACCAAATAAATGGCCTTAAAGAACTGACAGTATCATAACCATATAGAAAGACTTCAGTCAAAGGTTTATAGGTCCATAAACTGGCTAAATTACAGAAACTATGAAATGATAAATTTAATAGTGTGATTGTCTTCAATTGACTGATCATCCATTCTTGATTTTTTTTATATTTTGTAAATTAAATAATTCTGTAGACTTCCAATCTATTATTTTCCTAAATTCATCATTCTATTAACCATGTCCTTAATTTTCTGAAGATCAGTCTCCTCTGGCTGCCACTTTGAACTTGAAATCCATTATAATAATTGTTCCTTTATATCTTCTGATGATTGAGTATCATGGTTTGACCTCCATTATTTCAGGATCCTATTAGCTCTATTGCTAAAAGAGAGCCCAGTTGTGTAGTAATCATATTAATAGCACATCTGATCATCAGCCCTGTCCGACACAGGGCAGTTACTCCTGAGATTCTCCTGGTGACCCTTCACTAGCACAGTCTTTATCTCTTTGATAAATAAAGTCTTTTGTGTCCTTCTTTGACTTCCCTGGTGGCTCAGATGGTAAAGCGTCTGTCTACAATGTGGGAGACCCAGGTTCAATCCCTGGGTCAGGGAGATCTCCTGGAAAAGGAAATGGCAAGCCACTCCAGTATTCTTGCCTGGAAAATACCATGGATGGAAGAGCCTGGTAGGACACGACTGAGCAACTTCACTTTGGAAATTTTCAAATGGTTTCCAGCTTTAATTATGTATTTATACCAATACAACCAATCAAAAATTTTTCATCTCTTTCTCCAATTCTCTGCTCTTATGGCTCTGGGATTTCTCTGTCTTTTAATATGGGCTGCCTTTCTTGCTCCAGTTCTTCATTGCCTACTTCCTTCTTTCTCTTCTTCATTTAGTATGGACCATTACAGGACTCTCCAGAGAAACAGAACCATTAGATGTCTGTTTATTTATTTTAAGGATCATCTCACACTAGTATGGAGGTTGAGGAGTCTCCAAATCTCTGTAGTCAATAAGCTGGAGACCCAGGAGAGCTGATTTTATGGTTCTGGTTTTGAGTCCAGAGGCAAAAGAGCTGACCGTGTGAGTTCCAGCCTGAATCCAAAGGCAGGAGATTGTCCCAGCTTGAAGACAGTAAGACAGTGAGAGTATGAATTCTTCCTTTCTCAGCCTTTTTGTTCTATTCAGGCCTTCAATGAATGAGGCTCACCTACATTGGTTAGGACAATTTACTTTGCTCAGTCCACTGATTCAAATGTTAATCTCATCCAGAAACACCCTCACAGAGATATCCAGAATAAATGTGTTACCAAATAAAGGACGCCTTTTAGCCCAGCCAAATTGATACATAAAATGAACCATCTGGGAATGCTGTTAAGGTATTAAACCATATTCACAGGGGAGTATGTCTATATTGGTAAATATCTCTGATCCAAACTTTACATTTCATCACTTTTGAGTTAGCACCTTAGCCCTATTCATATACCCTTGATATATGAATATATACCTCCTGCCTTAAAATGGTGGGAGGGGGGTTCAAGATGGGGAACATATGTACACCTGGGGCAGACTCATGTCAATGTATGGCAAAACCAATACAACAATGTAAAGTAATTAGCCTCCAATTAAAACAATAAATTTAAAAAAATGTTGACTTGTCCTGCAGGTATTTCAAAAGTTATAAATCATTTCTTCTGTTAGCAAGCAGAAATCTTCCATAATTGTGTTAAGTTGTGGCTTGAAATTTTGAGAGGAATGTAGATTTCATTCTTTGAAGAGTGCATATTGGTTCACAAGGATGAAGTTCTCACTTACCTTAAAGCATGGAGGGTTTGCCTGTAAAAAGAAGAGAGAGATATTTGTGCTGACTAAAGGAGAGCTGGGGTTTCAAAGTTACTATATCCATTGATCCATAAGTCTGTATTTGGTGTCTCAGGATCCCAGTTTTTTCAATCCAGGCCAGCCGTTGCTATAGGGAATTTATCAGATTGAGATTATAAATTTATATAGTTCTCAAATGCCATGGGGTCACACAGAGTCGGACACGACTGAAGTGACTTAGCAGCAGCAGCAGCAGCAGCAAATGCCATAATAATTAGGTCTTGGGCCAGGTTCCTAGCTTCTTCTATCCTCTAACTGTTGGAGAGAAAAGGGCTTTTAAAATGTGCTTCTCAGGAAAACCGTTATCTTTTACACTTTTTAAATTTGTGAGTAGTCACCCACAGCCTTCCATTGGCTTTCCCCAATGCATTTTTACAATCAGCATCAGTTGCCTAATTCAGAAGTATTTATATTTAGTTTCCAACTACCACAGAAATGCTGAGATAGTTTTCTGATGCATTTCATTCATCAATGTTTAACCTTAGTCCACCTCCAGTGAAAGTTTTAACAGCTGCACCACTATAATTTTCTTCTTACTATAATATCAGTTATGTAGTCCCTACTGAAAACTGACCAACAAATGATCCTGTTCTGAAACCTAAAATAGGTTGGTAATAGGTTAGAATTCCTGGGAAAGAGGCTTTGAGATAAAACTAACCATACAATACATTGGGAAACACTCTTAAAGACAACACAAGGCACTGAAAGAAACAGGATTCATTACAGGTAGAAAATTAAGCCTGAAGAACTATGGACAGAGGTCCGTGACATTGTATGGGAGTCAGTGATCAAGACAATACTAAAGAAGAAAAAAGGCAAAAAAGCAAAATGGTTGTCTGAGGAAGCCGTACAAATAGCTGAGAAAAGAAGAGAAGCTAAAGCAAAGGAGAAAAGACAAGATACTCCATTGTGTATATGCACCAAAGCTTTCTTATCCATTTGTCTGCAGATGGACATCTAGGTTGCTTCCACGTCCTGGCTATTATAAACAGTGCTGCAATGAACATTGGAGTACATATGTCTCTTTCAATTCTGGTTTCCTCGGTGTGCATGCCCAGGAGTGCGATTGCTGGATCATATGGCAGTTCTATTTCCAGTTTTTTGAGGAATCTCCACACTGTTCTCCAAAGTGGCTGTACTAGTTTGCATTCCCACCAACAGTGTAAGAGGATTCCCTTCTCTCCACACCCTCTCCAGCATTTATTGCATGTAGACTTTTGGATAGCAGTCATTCTGACTGTTGTGAAATAGTATCTCATTGTGGTTTTGATTTGCATTTCTCTGATTATGAGGGATGTTGAGCATCTTTTCATGTGTTTGTTAGCCATCTTTATGTCTTCTTTGGAGAAATGTCTGTTTATTTCTTTGGCCCATTTTTTGATTGGGTCATTTATTTTTCTGGAATTGAGCTTTAGGAGCTGCTTGTATATTTTGGAGATTAATCCTTTATCCATTGCTTCATTTGCTATTATTTTCTCCCATTCTGAAGGCTGTCTTTTCACCTTGCTTATAGTTTCCTTTGCTGTGCAGAAGCTTTTGATTTTAATTAGGTCTCATTTGTTTATTTTTGCTTTTATTTCCAATATTCTGGGAGGTGGGTCATGGAGGATCCTGCTGTGATTTATGTCGGAGAGTGTTTTGCCTGTGTTCTCCTCTAGGAGTTTTATAGTTTCTGGTCTTACATTTAGCTCTCTAATCCATTTTGAGTTTATTTTGGTGTATGGTGTTAGGAAGTGTTCTAGTTTCATTCTTTTACAAGTGGCTGACCAGTTTTCCCAGCACCACTTGTTAAAGAGACTGTCTTTTGTCCATTTTATATTCTTGCCTCCTTTGTCGAAGATAAGGTGTCCATAGGTGAGTGGATTTATCTCTGGGCTTTCTATTTTGTTCCATTGATCTATATTTCTGTCTTTTTGCCAGTACCATACTGTCTTGATGACTGTGGCTTTGTAGTAGAGCCTGAAGTCCAACAGGTTAATTCCCCCAGTTCCATTTTTCTTCCTCAAGATTGCTTTGGCTGGTCGAGTTTTTTTGTATTTCCATACAAATTGTGAGATTATTTGTTCTAGTTCTGTGAAAAATATCGTTGGTAGCTTGATAAGGATTGCATTGAATGTATAAATTACTTTGGGTAGTATACTCATTTTTACAATATTTATTCTTCCAATCCACAAACATGGTATATTTCTCCATCTATTAGTGTCCTCTTTGATTACTTTCACTAGTGTTTTATAGTTTTCTATGTACAAGTTTTTGTTTCCTTAGGTAGATATATTCCTAAGTATTTAATTCTTTTCATTGCAACAGTGAATAGAATAGTTTCCTTAATTTCTCTTTCTATTATCTCATTATTAGTGTATAGGAATCCAAGTGATTTCTGTGTGTTGACTACTCAGCCATTAAAAAGAATGCGTTTGAACCAGTTCTAATGAGGTGGATGAAACTAGAGCCTATTATACAGAGTGAAGTAAGCCAGAAAGAAAAACACCAATACAATCTACTAACGCATATATATGGAATTTACAAAGATGCAAATGATAAACCTGTATACGAGACAGCAAAATAGACACAGATGTATAGAACAGTCTATGGGACTCTGTGGGAGAGGGTGAGGGTGGGATGGTTTGGGAGAATGGCATTGAAACATGTATATTATCATATGTGAAACAAATCGCCAGTTCAGGGTAGATGCATGTTACAGGATGCTCGGGGCTGGTATGCGGGGATGACCCAGAGGGAGGATAAGGGGAGGAGGGAGGGGGGAGGGGGGTTCGGGAGGGGAAACTCATGTACACCCGGGGTGGATTCATGTCAATGTATGGCAAAACCAACCAATATAATATTGTAAAATAATTAGCCTCCAATAAAAATAAAAATAAAAAAAAAAGAAAAGACAAGATATACCCATTTGAATGCATAGTTCCAAAGAACAGAAAGGAAAGATAAGAAAGCCTTCCTCAGTGATCAATGCAAAGCAATAGAGGAAAGTAACAGAATGGAAAAGACTAGAGATCTCGTCAAGAAAATTAGAGATACCAGGGGAACATTTCATGCAAAGATGGGGACAATGAAGAACAGAAATGGTATGGACCTAATAGAAGCAGAAGATATTAAGAAGAGGTGGCAAGAATACACAGAAGAACTTTAAGTTCTTCTTGACCAGATAACCATGATGGTGAGATCACTCACCTAGAGCCAGACATCCTGGAATGTGAAGTCAAGTGGGCCTTAGGAATTATCACTACGAACAAAGCTAGTGGAGGTGGTGGAATTCCAGTTGAGCTATTGCAAATCCTGAAAGATGATGCTGTGAAAGTGCTAAACTCAAAATGTCAGCAAAATTGGAAAGCTCAGCAGTCACAGGACTAGAAAATGTCAGTTTTCATTTCAATCCCAAAGAAAGGCAATGCCAAAGAATGTTCAAACACACAATTGCACTCATCTCACACGCTAGTAAAGTAATGCTCAAAACTGTCCAAGCCAGGCTTCAACATTACGTGAACCCTGAACTTCCAGATGTTCAAGCTGGATTTAGAAAAGGGAGAGAAACCAGAGATCAAATTGCCAACATCCGTTTGATCATTGAAAAAGCAAGAGAATTCCAGAAAAACATCTACTTATCTTTATTGGTTATGGGCAAAGCCTTTGACTGTATGCTTGTGCTTATGTGTTAGTCGCTCAGTTGTGTCCGACTCTTTGCAACCCCACAGACTATAGGTCGCTAGGTTCCTCTGTCCATGGAATTCTCCAGGCAAGAATACTGGAGTGGGTTGCCATTTCCTTCTCCAGGGGATCTTCCCAACCCAGGGATTGAACCCGGGACAGATGCATAGTAGGCAGATGCTTTACCATCTGAGCTACTAGGGAAGCCCCTTTGACTGTGTAGATCATGACAAACTGTGGAAAATTCTTCAAGAGATGGGAATACCAGACCACATTACCTGCCTCCTGAGAAATCTGTATGCTGATAGAGAAGCAGCAGTTAGAACTGGATGAAACAAGGGACAGATTCCAAGTTGGGAAAGGAGTACGTTAAGACTGTGTATTGTCACCCTACTTATTTAACTTATATGCAGAGTACCTCATGTGAAAAGCCGGTCTGGATGAAGCACAAACTGGAATCAAGATATTGCTGGGAGAATTATCAATAACCTCAGATATGCAGATGACACCACCTATATGGCAGAAAATGAAGAGGAACTAAAGAGCCTCTTGATGAAAGTGAAAAAGCTGGCTTAAAACTCAACATTCAAAAAACGATGATCATGGCACCTGGTCCCATCACTTCCTGGCAAATAGTTGGGGAAACAGTGGAAACAATGACAGACTTTATTTTCTTAGGCTCCAAAACCACTGCAGAGGGTGACTGCAGCCATGAAATTAAAAGACGCTTGCTCCTTGGAAGAAAAACTGTGAACAACCTAGACAGCATATTAAAAAGAAAAGACATTATTTTGCCAACATAGGTCCATCTAGCCAAAGCTATGGTTTTTCCAGTTGTCATGTATGGATGTGAGAGTTGGAATATAAAGAAAGCTGAATGAGTGCCAAAGAATTGATGCTTTTGAACTCTGGTGTTGGAGAAGACTTTTGAGAGTCCTTTGTTCTGCAAGATCAAACCAGTCAATACTAAAGGAAATCAGTCCTGAGTATTCTTTGGAAGGACTGATGCTGAAGCCGAAACTCCAATCCTTTGCCACCTGATGCAAAGAATTGATTCACTGGAAAAGATCCTGATGCTGGGAAAGACTGAAGACAGGAGGAGAAGGGGCCAACAGAGGATGAGATGGTTGGATGGCATCACCGACTCGATGGACATGAGTTTGAGCAAGCTCCAGTAGTTGGTGAGGGACGGGGACGCCTGGTGTGCTGCAGTCCGTGGAGTGGCAAAGAGTCAGACACAACTGACCAAATGAACTTAACTGAGAAACTGAACTTGGGAGTTATTACAGCGTAGGCCTTATTCAATTTCATGGCAAGCTCTGGAGCTGAAATATTCCCAGAGTTGTACCTGACTTGAGACAATGCTGGTAGTGTTTGGATGCTCCATAATATCCAGTCATTTGATATAGGCTTCCCCTGGAGAAAGGATACTTCATTAAAAAGAATATTAAAATTAAACATGAGAGGTGGTCAACTTTATTAGTCATAGGGTAAATGCAATTAAACTTAAACATACCAGTACACCCCAGAATAATGCCTGAAATTAAAAAGGCTGACACGCCAAGTGTTGTCAAGGATGTGAAGCAATTAAGAAATCTTAACACTGCAGTCATAAGAGTAAATTTGTATGAATTCTTTGAAATATTATTTGGCACTATCTACCCAGTTGAATGAATGTGTACTGAATGACTCAGTGGTTCTCATCTAACATATATACCCAATAATACTTTTCTCATCTATTTAATGAAAGACATATAATAGAATGTTCCCAGCTATACTACTTATAATGACACAAAACTTCTAAGTACCCTAAAGCCATTTATCATTTAAATAGATACGTAGATGCTTTTATATTGATAGAAATGAATAAGCAGCTTAAATGAGAATCAATAATCTACAAATGTGCACAACAGTGTAGATGATTCTCATAAACATTATGTTGAGAAAAATAAATGCATAATGTATAATTCCATTTACATGAAGTGGTAATAAATCTATGTTGTTAGAATGTAGAAAGAAAAATATGAGTACCTTTTAATGATGTAAAAAGATATATAACCTCAATAGTAAGAGTACAGATGAGTCAAAATGACACCATATTTCATATATAAACTTGTTAAAAATCCCACAGTTTAATAATGCCTTGCCTTACATACGAAATCTACTGCTGAAGAGACACAAATCAGTACCAGCCTTCAAGAGGGAGATTTGCCCATAGTACACAAAAGTGTCTTGAGTGTTAACACGTGTGTCACCTATAGAGCTCCTTAAATGCAAATTCCTGTGTCCCACCTCCGGCGATATGGATTCAGTAGACCTGGGATGGAGAGCAATAATTATCTTTTCTGACAACATTCCAGATACTGTTAATGTTGCCTCTTTGCAAGTTACAGTTTAACTAATACTGTCTCAGACTCAATTTCACTTATAAAATTTATCCTATAGATATGCCCTTGTGAATGATGTTTGCATCAGGGAAAAATTACTGATGTTGAAAAAAAATCATACTGTTTCAAATGTTTATTGTTTAAATTGGAAATAAGTTCATAATCACAAAGTCTGAAAAATTAAAAAATTTAAAAGTCTATTGAAAAATGCCCTCATATTGATCTCTACAAATACTCAGCCCTTAATCCCTCCAGCTCCCCACACAAACCTCAGCAAAGCAAGTAAATACTGTTGGCTCTTCTGTCTGTTTACACATGCACACACATACACTCACACACATATGTGTGAGTGCTAAGTTGCTTCAGTTGTTTTCCAACTGTTTGCAAGCCCATGGACTGTAGTCCACCAGGCTCCTCTGTTCATGGGTTTCTCTAGGCATGAATACTGGAGTAGGTTGTCTTGCCCTTCTCTAGGGGATCTTCCCACATCTCTTCTGTCTCCTGCTTTGGCAGGCAGGTTCTTTAACACTAGTGCCACCTGAGAAGCCCATGTATAATATATGTATGTGTGTGTGAATATATATGTGTGTAAATATATATATATGAAAGCAAATATAAGTATGTCTTCCTCTAACCCCTTTTAATAATTAAATTTATGGGTACCATAGAGAGTGGTTACTTGGCTTATTTTAAACTTCATGCCTTTATATTTTCTATTCAAAAATTAAGCCTATAGATAAGAGTGATTATTACTACTTTTCTAATTCCCTGTCACTTCAAAATATACCACCATTTGTCAGAGTTGGCTTACATGCTATTTTACTCAGATGCCAGATACTATTTGTTGCTGTTTAGTATGGTGAGGGACAGGGGAGCCACGGGGTTGCAAAGAGTCAAACACAACTTGGTGACTAAACAACAACAACAACTACTGGGAAATAAATTTTTGAAGCTTATAGTGTAGATTTGGTTTCTAGTAAGATTCTTCTTCGGGATTCCCAGGTGGAACTAGTAGTAAAGAACCTACCTGCCAATGAAGCATACATGAGAGATGCAGGTTCGATCCCTGGGTCAGAAAGATCCCCTGGAGGAAGGCACTCCAATACTCTTACCTGGAGAATCCCATTGACAGAGAAGCCTGGTGGACTACAGTCTCTAGGGAAAGAGTTGGACACAACTGAAGTGACTTAGCACACACAGGATTCTTTTTCATTCTAATCAATGAGATCTAGTCACAAAAGATTTAGAAAATGGAAAAAGTCATTATTCTCCCAGGAAACTAAGACAAAGACGTGTGTTTCAGCAAATGGCCTTTGAGAGATTGTATCCAGAATACTAAGGGTTCTACCAAGACCACTGTGGGACTACATGCAACTGAAGCAAGTGGAAACCTTCATGCAAACACTGTTCTGTTATTCCCTGAAAAATTCCTAACTTAAGCTTCTCCAGTGTTTTAAAAGTTATTAAGTTCTCATGTCCCTATTTTAACCCACTAATTCTAAGTAGCTAAGTAATCTGCTTACTCTAAGTGACCTCTGCTTCTTGACTGAGCCCTGAATAATATCTGTAGATACCCAGATCCCTTCTGCATTTGTTTTGTAATAATAGAAAGAAGTTTAAATTTCCACTTCAGTGTTCTCCATCATTTGTCTCCCTGTGTTATATCATTCCTCTAATATGGCATAGTGTGTGTGTGTGGAAAGGGAGTTAAATGTAGAATGAAATTTTGCATTGTCAAAAGTCATGCAAGAATAACTTACAAAAGGTAAAAGAGGGTTTTTTTTTTTTTTTTATTCCCTATAATTTCATTACTCTTGCAGGATAAAAGAGAGCATTTTTACACTAGGTATTGTCAAGTTTTGGACTTGTCACTTATTCAAATCAGACATTAATTAATGGATTTCATCGAAGAAAAGAACTTTTTAAGAAAGATAATTTTTTTATCCACTGTCTCCATTCTAATAAAATAGACAGTAGCTTCATCACATGTGATAGCAGTAAGCTTTTCTAGGAAATTGAGATAAACATAGTAGGCTTCCCTGGTGGCTTAGATGATAAAGTGTCTGTCTGCAATGTGGGAGAACCAGGTTCAATCCCTGGGTTGGGAAAATCCCCTGGAAAAGAAAATGGCAACCCACTCCAGTACTTTTGCCTGGAAAATTCCATGGATTGAGCAGCCTGGTAGGCTACAGTCCATGGGGTCGCAAAGAGTTGGACATGACTGAGAGACTTCACTTTCACTTTAATGGTGCCTAGAAAATGATCAATTTTTAACCTGAAGTAAAAAAGATTATTAATTATATCATTTATGTTTTATGGTTCACCTGAGCTTATCTAGATAAGTAAGATAAGCTAGGATTAAATTGGAATTGGATACTTATTTCTAAAAATATTATAAACATTTTTATGTTCTGTAGTCTTGTAGAGGTCACTGGGAACATGATTCATGCTAATGGAACAATACTCTTAGACAGACAAAGTTTCAACAAACACAAATCAGATAAGTATATATATCCATTAAAATAAATAGTAATAAATGGGAAATTTTCTAATTTATATTCACCTAGTAGGTTTAAATCCTAAACTTTCATTGGAGTTCAAATTATATGAGTCCTTCATAAAATCAGAGCCAAGAGGCCCTTTAGTTCCTCTTCATTTTCTAGTATAAAGGTGGTGTCATCTGCACAAATGAGGTTATTAATATTCCTCCCGAAAATCTTGATTCCAGCCTGTGCTTCATCCAGCCCAGCATTTTGCATGATGTACTCTGAATATGAGTTAAATAAACAGGGTGACAATATACAGCCTTGATGAACTCGTTTCCCAATTTGGAACCAGTCTGTTGTTCAATGTCCAGTTCTAGCTGTTGCTTTTTTACCTGCATACAGATTTCTCAGGAGACAGGTAAGGTGGTCTGGTATTTCCATCTCTTGAAGAATTTTTGTTGTGATCCACAGAGTCAAAGACTTTGGTGTAACCAGTAAAGCAGAAGCAGATGTTATTCTGGAATTCTCTTGCTTTTTCTATGATCCAATGGCTGTTGGCAATTTGATCTCTGGTTCCTTTGCCTTTTATAAATCCAGCTTAAACATCTGAAAGTTCACAGTTCATCTACTGTTGAAGTCTAGCTTGGAGAATTTTGAGCATTACTTTGCTAGCATGTGAGATGAGTGCAATTATGTGGTAGTTTGAACCTTCTTTGGCATTGGCTTTCTTTGGGATTGGAATGAAAACTGACTTCTCCAAGTCTGTGCCCACTGACGAGTTTCAAGATTTGCTGGCATATTGAGTGTAGCATATTAAAAAGCAGAGAGAGAGAAGGAACAAGATGGCGGAGGAATAGGACGGTGAGACCACTCTCTCCCCCACAAATTCATCAAAAGAACATTTGAACGCAGAGTAAAGTCCACAAAACAACTTCTGAATGCTGGCAGAGGACATCAGGCACCCAGAAAAGCAGCCCATTGTCTTCGAAAGGAGGTAGGAAAAAACATAAAAGATAAAAAGCGAGACAAAAGAAATAAGGACGGAGCTCCGTCCTGGGAAGGGAGACTTGAAAAAGAGAGAAGTTTCCAAACACCAGGAAACACTCTCACTGGCGAATCTGTGGCGAGTCTTGGAAGCTCAGAGGGCCACATAACCCTTTTTTTTTTTTTTTAAGATTTTTTTAAAACCCACAGATTACCCGCCAAACGGTAACTCCCAGCAGAGAAGCAGTGCAGACACCTGCATACGCCATTAGCAAGCGGGGGCTGGGCAGGGAGGAACCGGCTGAACTGCTTAGAGAGAGGACTGGGCTTGAATGCCGTGAGAACAATTTGAGAGAACTGGGGAGAGCAAAGCAGACTGGGATAGCTTCCCCACGAAAAGGCGGAAAGCTCTAACCTAAGACTCGGCCAGCCCCGCTCACAGAATAAAGGACTGAGCAGAGTGAGTCGGCTGCGGCTGGCCCATCCCCCATCCCCTGCCGAGACAGGCAGGGAGCTCAGCCAGAGCTGGAGCAGGCAACCGCGGCCCCAGAAAGGCATCTGATACAAACTGCAGGCAGGCTTGTTGCTAATCAGGACTTCTTGGGCTCGGGCCGGTCGATATCCCCCTGAGAAGGTGCGCCGGCTGTACACCCAGAAAAATGAGTGGTGGGCACTGGGGAGGCAATAAGTCGCAGAGACCGCACTCGCCAAACACCTGGTCCCCTGAGCTGCTGTGACCGGGGAAGGCACAAAACGCAGGCCCAGCCAAGTCTGCACCTTTGTGGCGTACCTGAGAACCTGAACTTGAGCCGCTCAGACCTGAGAAGTGCATACAACCCAGCGCCGGCCTCAGACAGTTCCCGGCAGAGCAACCTAGAGCCTGTGCAGTGTAGACTGGGACAGCACACGCGCTGTGAGTGGGGGCAAACCCAGTGTGACCAAGATGCTGCGAGCCCTCCCCACAGACGCCAGAGATATTCATCTGCAGCGTTCCTCCTTCCCAGAACAGGACTGAACAACTGAGCCTTAAAAAGTGTCCACCCACCCCCTAGTATCAGGGCTGAAATTAGACACTGAAGAGACCAGCAAACAGAAGCTAAAACAGAAGGAACCACCTTGGAAATGACAGATAGAGACGACTAGAGGCTACTCCAAGAATAAGACCAAAAACCAGAGGCAAGAGGCTTAAGCCCGAATCCTGAGAACACCAAAGAACTCCTGACTCCAGGGAACATTAATCGATAGGAGCTCATCAAACGTCTCCATACCTACACTAAAACCAAGCACCGCCCAAGGGTCAACAAGTTCCAGAGCAAGACATACCATGCAAATTCTCCAGTAACACAGGAAACTAGCCCTGAGCTTCAACATACAGGCTGCCCAAAGTCACTCCAAACCCACTGACATCTCATAACTCATTACTGGACACTTCATTGCACTCCAGAGAGAACAAATCCAGCTGCACCCACCAGAACACCGACACAAGCTTCCATAACCAGGGAACCTTGACAAGTCACCTGTCCAATCCCACACACAGCGAGGAAACTACATAATAAAGAGAACTCCACAAACGGCCAGAAGAGGGAAAGGCCACCCCAAGCAAAGCATTATAAGCAAGATGAAGAAGCAGAGAAATAACCAGCAAGTAAAGGAACAAGATAAATGCCCACCAACACAAACAACAGAGGAAGATATAGGGAATCTACCTGATAAAGAATTTTGAATTTTAGTGGTGAAAATGATTCAAAATCTTGAAAGCAAAATGGAGTTACAGATAAATAACCTGGAGAAAAGGATTGAAAAGATGGAAGAAAGGTTTAATAAGGACTTAGAGGAAATAAAAAAGAGTCAGTATACAATGAATAATGCAATAGACGAGATCAGAAACACTCTGGAGGGAACAAACAGTAGAATAACAGAGGCACAAGACAGGATAAGCGAGCTATAAGATAGAATTATAGAAATAAATGAAACAGAGAGGAAAAAAGAAAAACAACTTAAAAGAAATGAGAACAATATTAGAGACCTCTGGGACAATGTTAAACGCTCCAACATTCGAATCATAGGAATCCCAGAAGAAGAAGACAAAAAGAAAGACCATGAAAGAATACTTGAGGAGATAATAGTTGAAAACTTCCCTAAAATGGGGAAAGAAATAATCACCCAAGTCCAAGAAACCCAGAGAGTTCCCAACAGGATAAACCCAAGGTGAAATACTCCAAGACACATATTAATCAAATTAACAAAGATCAGACACAAAGAACAAATATTAAAAGCACCAAGGGAAAAGCAGCAAATAACACATAAGGGGATTCCCATAAGGATAACAGCCGATCTTTCAACAGAAACTCTTCAGGCCAGGAGGGAATGGCAAGACATAAAGTGATGAAAGAAAATAACCTACAGTCCAGACTACTGTACCCAGCAAGGATCTCATTCAAATACGAAGGAGAAATCAAAAGCTTTACAGACAAGCAAAAGCTGAGAGAATTCAGCATTACCAAACCAGCTCTCCAACAAATGCTAAAGGAACTTTTCTAGACAGGAAACACAGAAAGGGTGTATAAACTCGAACCCAAAGCAATAAAGAAAATGGCTACGTGATCGTACTTATCAATAATTACCTTAAACGTAAAGGGGTTGAATGCCCCAACCAAAGGACAAAGGCTGGCTGAATGGATACAAAAACAAGACCCCCATATATGCTGTCTGCAAGAGACCCACCTCAAAACGAGGGACACATACAGACTGAAAGTGAAGGGCTGGAAAAAGATATTCCATGCAAATAGAGACCAAAAGAAAGCAGGAGTAGCAATACTCATATCAGATAAAATAGACTTTAAAACAAAGGCTGTGAAAAGAGACAAAGAAGGAAACTACATAATGATCAAAGGATCAATCCAAGATGAAGATATAACAATTACAAATATTTATGCACCCAACATAGGAGCACCACAATATGTAAGACAATTACTAACAAGTATGAAAGGGGAAATTAACAATAATGCAATAATAGTGGGAGATTTTAATACCCCACTTACATCTATGGATAGATCAACTAAACAGAAAATTAACAAGGAAACACAAACTTTAAATGATACAATAGACCAGTTGGACCTAATAGATATCTATAGGACATTTCACCCCAAAACAATGAATTTCACCTTTTTCTCAAGCGCACACGGAACCTTTTCCAGGATAGATCACATCCTGGGCCATAAATCTAGCCTCGGTAAATTCAAAAAATCATTGAAATCATTCCATGCATCTTTTCTGACCACAATGCAGTAAGATTAGATCTCAATTACGGGAGAAAAACTATTAAAAATGCCAACATATGGAGGCTGAACAACACGCTGCTGAATAATGAACAAATCGTAGAAGAAATCAAAAGAGAAATCAAAATATGCATAGAAATGAATGAAAATGAAAACACGACAACCCAAAACCCCTGGGACACTGTAAAAGCAGTGCTAAGGGGGAAGTTCATAGCAATACAGGCACACATCAAGAAACAAGAAAAAAGTCAACTAAATAACCTAACTCTACATCTGAATGTACTCCGGGAGTTGGTGATGGACAGGGAGGCCTGGCGTGCTGTGATTCATGGGGTCGCGGAGAGTCGGACACGACTGAGCGACTGAACTGAACTGAACTGAACTGAACTACATCTAAAGCAACTAGAAAAGGAAGAAATGAAGAACCCCAGGGTCAGTAGAAGGAAAGAAATCGTAAAAATTAGGGCAAAGATAAATGCAAAAGAAACAAAAGAGACCATAGCAAAAATCAACAAAGCCAAAAGCTGGTTCTTTGAGAGGTAAATAAAATTGACAAACCACTAGCCAGACTTATCAAGAAACAAAGGGAGAAGCACCAAATCAATAAAATTAGAAATGAAAATGGAGAGATCACAACTGACAACACAGAAATACAAAGGATTATTAGAGAATACTATCAGCAATTATATGGCAATAAAATGAATAACCTGGAAGAAATGGACAAATTCCTAGAAAAGTACAACTTTCCAAAACTGAACCAGGAAGAAATAGAAAATCTGAACAGACCCATCACAAGCACGGAACTAGAGGCTGTAATCAGGAATCTTCCAGCAAACAAAAGCCCAGGTCCAGATGGCTTCACAGCCGAATTCTACCAAAAATTTAGAGAAGAGCTAACACATATTCTACTTAAACTCTTCCAGAAAATTGCTGAGGAAGGAAAACTTCTAAACTCATTCTATGAGGCCACCATCACCCTAATCCCAAAACCTGGTAAAGACCCCACAAAAAAAGAAAACTACAGGCCAATATCACTGATGAACATAGTTGCAAAAATCCTTAACAAAATTCTAGCAATCAGAATGCAACAACATATTAAGAAAATCATACATCATGACCAAGTGGGCGTTATCCCAGGAATGCAAGCATTCTTCAATATCCGCAAATCAATCAATGTAATACACCACATTAACAAACTGAAAAATAAAAATCATATGATTATCTCAATAGATGCAGAGAAAGCCTTCGACAAAATTCAACATCAATTTATGATAAAAACCCTCCAGAAAGTGGGAATATAAGGGGCATACCTCAACATAATAAAAGCTGTATATGACAAACCCACAGCAAACATTATCCTCAATGGTGAAAAACTGAAAGCATTTCCCCTAAAGTCAGGAACAAGACAAGGGTGCCCGCTCTCACCACTACTATTCAACATAGTTCTGGAAGTTTTGGCCACAGCAATCAGAGCAGAAAAAGACATAAAAGGAATCCAAATTGGAAAAGAAGAAGTAAAACTTTCACTGTTCGCTGACGACATGATCCTCTACACAGAAAACCCTAGAGACTCTACCAGAAAACTACTAGAGCTAATCAATGATTACAGTAACGTTGCAGGATATAAAATAAACACACAGAAATCCCTTGCATTCCTATACACTAATAATGAGAAAAATAGAAAGAGAAATTAAGGAAACTATTCCATTCACTGTTGCAATGAAAAGAATTAAATAATTAGGAATATATCTACCTAAGGAAACAAAAGACTTGTACATAGAAAACTATAAAACACTACTGAAAGCAATCAAAGAGGACACTAAAAGATGGAGAAATATACCATGTTCATGGATTGGAAGAATAAATATTGTAAAAATGGGTATACTACCCAAAGTAAATTATACATTCAATGCAATCCCTATCAAGCTACCAACGATATTTTTCACAGAACTAGAACAAATAATCTCACAATTTGTATGGAAATACAAAAAACCTCTAATAGCCAAAGCAATCTTGAGGAAGAAGAATGGAACTGGGGGAATTAACCTGCCGGACTTCAGGCTCTACTACAAAGCCACAGTAATCAAGACAGTATGGTACTGGCATAAAGACAGAAATATAGATCAATGGAACAAAATAGAAAGCCCAGAGGTAAATCCACGCACCTATGGACATCTCATCTTTGACAAAGGAGGCAAGAATATAAAATGGAGAAAAGACAGTCTCTTTAACAAGTGGTGCTGGGAAAACTGGTCAGCCACTTGTAAAAGAATGAAACTAGAACACTTCCTAACACCATACACCAAAATAAACTCAAAATGGATTAGAGAGCTAAATGTAAGACCAGAAACTATAAAACTCCTAGAGGAGAATGTAGGCAAAACACTCTTCGACATAAATCACAGCAGGATCCTCCATGACCCACCTCCCAGAATATTGGAAATAAAAGCAAAAATAAACAAATGGGACCTAATTAAAATCAAAAGCTTCTGCACAGCAAAGGAAACTATAAGTAAGGTGAAAAGACAGCCTTCAGAATGGGAGAAAATAATAGCAAATGAAGCAACTGATAAAGGATTAATCTCCAAAATATACAAGCAGCTCCTGCAGCTCAAGTCCAGAAAAATAAATGACCCAATCAAAAAATGGGCCAAAGAACTAAACAGACATTTCTCCAAAGAAGACTTAAAGATGGCTAACAAACACATGAAAAAATGCTCAACATCCCTCATAATCAGAGAGATGCAAATCAAAACCACAATGAGATACCATTACACACCAGTCAGAATGGCTGCTATCCAAAAGTCTACATGCAATAAATGCTGGAGAGGGTGTGGAGAGAAAGGAACCCTCTTACACTGTTGGTGGGAATGCAAACTAGTACAGCCACTATGGAGAACAGTGTGGAGATTCCTCAAAAAACTGGAAATAGAACTACCATATGATCCAGCAATCGCACTCCTGGGCATACACACCGAGGAAACCAGAATTGAAAGAGACACATGTACTCCAGTGTTCATTGCAGCACTGTTTATAATAGCCAGGACATGGAAGCAACCTAGATGTCCATCTGCAGATGAAGAGAGGGTGAGGGTGGGATGATTTGGGAGAATGGCATTGAAACACGTATGTTGTCATATGTGAAACGAATCACTAGTTCAGGGTCGATGCATGTTATAGGATGCTCGGGGCTGGCATGCGGGGATGACCCAGAGGGAGGATAAAGGGAGGAGGGAGGAGGGAGGGGGGTTCGGGAGGGGGAACTTATGTAAACCCGGGGCAAATTCATGTCAATGTATGGCAAAACCAACCAATACAATATTGTAAAATAATTTGCCTCCAATAAAAAATAAATTAATTACAAAAAAATAAAATAAAATAAAAAGCAGAGACATTACTTTGCCAACCAAGGTCCGTCTCTTCAAGGCTATGGTTTTTCCAGTGGATATGAGAGTTGGACTGTGAAGAAGGCTGATCATCGAAGAATTGATGCTTTTGAACTGTGGTGCTGGAGAAGACTCTTGAGAGTCCCTTGGACTGCAAGGAGATCCAACCAGTCCATTCTAAGGGAGATCAATCCTGGGTGTTCATTGGTAGGGCTGATGCTGAAGCTGAAACTATTTTGGCCACCTCCTGCGACGAGTTGACTCACTGGAAAAGACTGATGCTGGGAAGGATTAGGGGCGGGAGGAGAAGGGGACGACAGAGAATGAGATGGCTGGATGGCATCACCGAGTCTATGGACATGAGTTTGAGTGAACTCCGGGAGTTGGTGATGGACAGGGAGGCCTGGCGTGCTGTGATTCATGGGGTCGCAAAGAGTCGGACACGACTGAGCAATTGAACTGAACTGAACTGAACTGGAGTGTAGCAATTTCATAGCATCATCTTTCAGGATTTAAAATAGCTCAACTGGAATTCCATCACCTCCACTAGCTTTGTTCATAGTGATGCTTTCTAAGGCCCACTTGACTTCACATTCCAGGATGTCTGGCTCTAGGTGAGTGATCACACCATCATAGTTATTTGGTTGATGAAGTTCTTTTTGTGTATTTCTTCTGTGTATTCTTGCCACCTCTTCTTAATATCTTTACTTCTGTTAGGTCCATACTATTTCTGTCCTTTATTGAGCCCATCTTTGCATGAAATGTTCCCTTGGTATCTCTAATTTTGTTGAAGAGATCTCTAGTCTTTCCCATTCTATTGTTTTACTCTGTGTTTGCATTGATCACTAAGGAAAGCTTTCTTATCTGTCCTTGGTATTCTTTGTAACTCTGCATTCAAATGGGTATATCTTGCCTTTTCTTCTTTGCCTTTAGCTTCTCTTATTTTCTCAGCTATTTAAAGGCCTCCTCAGACAACCATTTTGCCTTTTTGCATTTCTTCTTCTTATGGATGGTCTTGATCACTGCCTCCTATACAATGTCATGAACCTTTGTCCATAGTTCTTCAAGCACTGTGTCTATCAGGTCCAATCCCTTGAATCTATTTGTCACTTTCACTGTATATCATAAGGGATTTGATATAGGTCGTACCTGAATGTTCTAGTGGTTTTCTCCACTTTCTTGAATTTAAGTCTGAATTTAAGTCATAAATACGGAGTTCATGGTCTGAGCATGCTTAAATGTAAGTAAAAATGTCAGTGTTCTACTTCAGGGGCAGGGGTTCTGGGTGCAGCACACTTGAGAGCGGCATAGGCCCTCTTGGATGATGTCACCATTAACCGCACCACAGAGCTGCCAGAACTTACCCAGGACTGGTGAAACAGACTCCAGAGTACACAAACAAATTCTTGTGTGCACCAGGACCCAGAAGAAAGGAGCAGTGACCCAATAAGAGACTGACTCAGACTTGCATGTGAGTGTAAAGGAGTCCGTGGCAGAGGCATGGGTTGGCAGAGGCCTGCTTCAGGGTTGGAGGCACTGAATGTAGCAGTGCATGCCTGAGACCTTTTGAAGGAGGTCACCATATCTTCATTCAGGTCAGTTCAGTTCAGTCGCTCAGTCCTGTCCGACTCTCCACAACCCCATGAACCACAGCACGCCAGGCCTCCCTGTCCATCACCAACTCCCGGAGTACACTCAAACTCATGTCCACAGAGTCGGTGATGCCATCCAGCCATCTCATTCTCCATCGTCCCCTTCTCCTCCCGCCCCCAACCTTTCCCAGCATCAGAGTCTTTTCCAGTGAGTCAACTCGTCGCATGAGGTGGCCAAAGTATTGCAGTTTCAGCTTTAGCATCAGCCCTTCCAATGAACACCCAGGATCGATCTCCCTTAGAATGGACTGGTTGGATCTTCTTGCAGTATAAGGGACTCTCAAGAGTCTTCTCCAACACCACAGTTCAAAAGCATCAATTCTTCAGCGCTCAGCTTTCTTCACAGTCCAACTCTCACATCCATACATGACCATGGGAAAAACCATTGCCTTGACTAGACGGACCTTTGTTGGCAAAGTAATGTCTCTGCTTTTTAATATACTATCTAGGCTGGTCATAACTTTCCTTCCAAGGAGTAAGCGTCTTTTAATTTCCTGGCTGCAATCAGCATCTGCAGTGATTTTGGAGCCCCCAAATATAAAGTCTGACACTGTTTCCACTGTTTTTCCATCTATTTCCCATGAAGTGATGGGACCAGATGCCATGATCTTTGTTTTCTGAATGTTGAGCTTCAAGCCAACCTTTTCACTCTCCTCTTTCACTTTCCTCAAGAGGCTTTTGAGTTCCTCTTCACTTTCTGCCATAAGGGTAGTGTCATCTGCATATCTGAGGTTATTGATATTTCTCTCAGCAATCTTGATTCCAGCTTGTGCTTCTTCCAGCCCAGCGTTCCTCATGGTATACTCTGCATATAAGTTAAATAAGCAGGGTGACAGTATACAGCCTTGACGTACTCCTTTTCCTATTTGGAACCAGTCTGTTGTTCCATGTCCAGTTCTGACTGTTGCTTCCTGACCTGCATACAGGTTTCTCAAGAGGCAGGTCAGGTGGTCTGGGATTCCCATCTCTTTCAGAATGTTCCACAGTTTATTGTGATCATTACCTCCACCATAATTTGGTCTCAGGTCAAACAAAAGGGAGAGGACACACACCCATCCGTCAATAGAAAATTGGATTAAAGGCTTACTCTGCATGGACCAAGGAAATGGCAACCCACTCCAGTGTTCTTGCCTGGAGAATCCCAGAGACGGGGGAGCCTGTTGGGCTTCCGTCTATGGGGTCACACAGAGTCGGACACGACTGAAGTGACTTAGCAGCAGTAACAGCATGGACCCAACCATCAGAACAAGACCCAGTTTCACCCACAGTCAGTCACTCCCATCAGGAAGCTTCCAAAGGCCTCTTATCCTTATCCATCAGAGGGCAGACTGAATGAAAACCACAATCACAGAAAACTAATCAAATGGACCACAGCCTGTGTGATTCAATGAAACTGTGAGCCATGCCATGTTAGGGCCACCCAAGACAGACAGGTCATGGTGGAAAGTTCTGACAGAACATGGTCCATTGGAGAAGGGAATGGCAAACCACTTCAGTATCCTTGCCTTGAGAATGCCATGAAAAGTATGAAAAGGCAAAAAGATATGACATTGAAAGATGAACTCCCCAGGTCCATAGGTGCCCAATATGCTACCAGAAAAGAGTGGAAAAAACTCCAGAAAGAATGAAGAGACAGAGTCAAAGCAAAATCAACACCCAGATGTGCATGTGGCTAGTGATGGAAGTAAACTCTGATGCTGTAAGGAATAATATTACATAGGAACCTGGAATGTTAGGTCCCTGAATCAAGGTTTATTGGAAGTGGTCCAACAGCAGATGGCAAGAGTAAACATTGACATTTTAGGAATCAGTGAATTAAAATCAACTGGAATGGGCAAATTTAACTCTGCTGCTGCTGCTGCTGCTGAGTCACTTCAGTCATGTCCGACTCTGTGTGACCCCATAGACGGAAGCCCACCAGGCTCCCCCATCCCTGGGATTCTCCAGGCAAGAACACTGGAGTGGGTTGCCATTTCTTTCTCCAATGTGTGAAAGTGAAGTCGCTCAGTCGTGTCCAACCCATCGCGACCCCACGGACTGCAGCCTACCAGGCTCCTCCATCCATGGGATTTTCTAAGCAAAAGTACTGGAGTGGCTTGCCATTGCCTTCTCCGAAATTTAACTCAGCTAACCATTATATCTACTACTGTGGGCAACAATTCCTTAAGAGAAATGGAGTAGCCCTCATAGTCAACGAGAGTCCAAAATATAGTTCTTCAGTGCTATCTCAAAAGTGACAGAATTGTCTCTGTTCATTACCAAGGCAAACCTTTCAATATCACAGTAATGCAAGTCTGTGCCCCAAACAGGAATGCTGAAGAAGCTGAAGTTGAACAGTTCTATGAAGATCTATGAGACCTTCTAGAATGAACACCAGAAAAAGATGCTATTTTCATTATAGGGGACTGCAATGCAAAAGTAGAAAGTCAGCGGATACCTGGAGTAACAGGCAAATCTGGCCTTGGAGTACAAAATGAGCAGAGCAAAGGTAAACAGGGTTTTCCTAAGAAAATGCACTGGTCACAACAAACACCCTTTTCCAACAACACAAGAGAAGACTCTACACATGGACATCACCATATGGTCAATACAAAAATCAGATTGATTATATTCTTTGCAGCCAAAGATGAAGAAGCTCTATACAGTCAGAAAAACAAGACTGGGAGCTGATTGTGGCTCAGATCATGAACTCCTAATTGTCAAATTCAGACTTACATTGAAGAAAGTAGGGAAAACAACTAGACCATTCATGTATGACCTAAATCAAATCCCTTATGATTATACACTGGAGTGAGAAATAGATTCAGGTGATTAGATCTGATAGACACAATGCCTGATGAACTGTGGGCAGAGGTTTGTGATATTGTACAGGAGGCAGTGATCAAGACCAACCCCAAGAAAAAGAAATGCAAAAGGCAAAATGGTTGTCTGAGGAAGCCTTAAAAAGAGTTGAGAAAAGAAGAGAAGCTAAAGGCAAAAGAGAAAAAGAAGGTTATAGCCATCTAAATGCAGAGTTGCAAAGAGTAGCAAGGAGAGATAAGAAAGCCTTCCTTAGTGATCAGTGCAAATAGAGTAAAACAATAGAATGGAAAAGACTAGAGACCTCTTCAAGGAAATTAGAGATACTAAGGGAATATTTTACACAAACACAAGCACACTAAAGGACAAAAATGATATGGACCTAACAGAATCAGAGACGTTAAGAAGAGGTGGCAAGAATACACAGAAGAATACACACTATCCAAAAAAGATCTTCATGACCCAGATAATCATGATGGTGTGATCACTCACCTAGAGCCAGACATCCTGGAATGCGAAGTCAAGTAGGTCTTAGGAAGGATCACTACAAACAAAGCTAGTGGAGGTGATGGAATTCCAGGTGAGCTATTTCAAATCCTAGAAGATGATGCTGTGAAATTGTTCCACTCAATACGCAAGGAAACTTAAAAAACTCATTAGTGGCCACAGACTTGGAAAGGGTCAGTTTTTATTCAATTGCAAAGAGAGGCAATGCCAAAAAATGTTCAAACTACCACATAATTGCACTCATCTCACACACTAGCAAAGTATTGTTCAAATTTCTCCAACCAGGTTTCAACAGTATGTGAATCCTGAACTTCCAGATGTTCAAGCTGGGTTTAGAAAAGGCAGAGGAACCAGAGATAAAAGCTGCCAACATCTGTTGGATCATCAAAAAAGCAAGAGAGTTCCAGAAAAACATCTACTTCTGCTTTTTTGGTTACACCAAAGCCTTTGACTGTGTGGATCACAACAAACATGGAAAATTCTTCAAGACCACCTGACCACCTTCAATACCAGACCACCTGACCTGCCTCCTGAGAAGTCTGTATGCAGGTCAAAAAATGGCAGTTAGAATTGGACATGGAACAACAGACTGCTTCCAAATTGGGAAAGGCATATATCAAAGGCTGTATATCGTCACCCTGCTGATTTAACTTATATGCAGATTACATTATGCAAAATGCCTGGCTGGATGAAGCACAAGTTCAAATCAAGATTACTGAGAGAAATATCAATAACCTGAAATATGCAGATGACACCACCTATATGGCAAAAAGGAAAGAAGAACTAAAGAGCCTCTTGATCAGAGTAAAAGAGGAAAGTGAAAAAGTTGGTTTAAAACTCAACATTCAGAAAACTGAGATCATGGCATCTGGTTCCATCACTTCATGGCAAATTGTTGGGGAAACAATGGAAATAGTATGATATTTTATTTGGGGGGCCCCAAAATGTCTGCAGCCATGTAATTAAAAGCCACTTGATCATTGGAAGGAAAGCTATGACCAACCCAGACAGCCTATTGAAACGCAGGAAATTTACATTGCCAACAAAGGTGCATTTAGTCAAAGCTGTGGTTTTTCCAGTAGTCATGTATGGATGTGAGAATTGGACTATAAAGAAATCTGAGTGCCAAAGAATTGATGCCTTTGAAGACATTTGAGAGTCCCCTGGACTGCAAGGAGGTTAAACCAGTCAAACCTAGAGGATATCAGTCCTGATTATTCATTGGAAGGACTGATGGTGAAGCTGAAACTTCAGTACTTTGGCCACCTGATGTGAAGAACTGACTCATTGGAAAAGACCCTGATGCTGGGCAAGATTGAAGGCAGGAAGAGAAGGGGATGATAGAGGATGAGCTGGTTGGATGGCACCACCAGCTCAATGCACATGAGTTTGAATAGGCTCTGGGAGTTGGTGATGGAGAGGGAAGCCTGGTGTTCTTCAGTCCATGGGGTTGCAAAGAGTTGGACATGACTGATTGACTGAACTGAACTGAACTGAAATGTAACTAATAGTCCTGAGTAGCCTCCTTTAAGCAATTTTAGTTAATTTAATAGATTGTTTTTAACTGCAATTTGCCTCATTATTACCAGATTAGTGACTGTGTGGATCACAATAAACTGGAAAATTCTGAAAGAGATGGGAATACCAGACCAACTGACCTGCCTCTTGAGAAACTGATACGCAGGTCAGGAAGCAACAGTTAGAACTGGACATGGAACAACAGACTGGTTCCAAATTGGGAAAGGAGTACGTCAAGGCTGTATATCGTCACCCTGCTTATCTAACTTATATGCAGAGTACGTCATGAGAAATGCTGGGCTGGAAGAAACACAAACTGGAACCAAGACTGCTGGGAGGAATATCAATAACCTCAGATATGTAGATGACACCACCCTATGGCAGAAAGTGAAGAGGAACTAAAAAGCCTCTTGATGAAAGTGAAAGAGGAGAGTGAAAAGGTTGGCTTAAAGCTCAATATTCAGAAAACTAAGATCATGGCATCTGATCCCATCACTTCATGGGAAATAGATGGAAAAACAGTGGAAACAGTGTCAGACTTTATTTCTTTGGGCTCCAAAATCACTGCAGATGCTGATTGCAGCCATGAAGTTAAAAGACACTTACTCCTTGGAAGGAAAGTTATGACCAACCTAGAATGAACATTAAAAAGTAGAGATATTACTTTGTCAACAAAGGTCCATCTAGTCAAGGCTATGGTTTTTCCAGTGGTCATGTGTGGATGTGAGAGTTGGACTGTGAAGAAAGCTGAGTGCCGAAGAATTGATGCTTTGAACTGTGGTGTTGGAAAAGACTCTTGAGAGTCCCTTGGACTGCAAGGAGCTCCAACCAGTCCATCCTAGAGATCAGTCCTAGGTGTTCACTGGAAGGACTGATGCTAAAGCTGAAACTCCAATACTTTGGCCACCTCATGCAAAGAGTTGACTCATTGGAAAAGACTCTGATGCTGGGAGGGATTGGAGGCAGGAGGAGAAGGGGATGACAGAGAATGAAATGGCTGGATGGCATCACTGACTCGATGGACATGAGTTTGAGTGAACTCCAGGAGTTGGTGATGGACAGGGAGGCCTGGTGTGCTGCATTTTATGGGGTCGCAAAGAGTCAGACACTACTGAGTGACTGAACTGAACTGAACTGAGTCAAATATTTAAATATAACCATTTGTCTTCGTTGATTATTAATATTGTCACCATCTCCTAGATTTTTACTTTCAGTTTTATTTAATTTTTATTTCTGTAGTTCTATTTTTTTTTTTTCACTTTCTTTCTCCCTTCCTGTCTTTATTTTCTGATAATCGATTTTGCCTCATTCTTATAAAAATTTTATTTAGGTCTATAAAAATTATTCAGCGTTTATTTCTTTTTGAGTTACTTTTAGGTTTATTGCATCCCACTTTAGATCACTTTCTTTTCTTCCATTAAAAATACAATTTCCAAATTTTTCTGTTTCTTCCCAGTAGAATATATTTTTCTTTTGAACATATTTTGGCCAACTTTTGTAATATGATTTCAGAACTTGTATTAAAATTTATTTACTTAAGCCTCATGGTAAAATTATAAACTATACCTGGAACAACAAAATGAATAAATAAAAATCTTTTGTGTCATTTGTAATATATACATACATATATAATAGCTAAACTGAGTCCTAGTCAGCCAAGTTTAACAAATTGCCCACTTTTTTATTATTATTTTAACCAATAAGTAGGCCTCAGCTCACATCACTTCAATGCAAATAGAAGGGGAAAGGTGGAAGCAATGAGAGATTTTATTTTCTTGAACTCCTGAGTCACTGCAGATGGTGACTGCAGCCATGATATTAAAAGGCTTGCTCCTTGGAAGGAAAGCTATGACAAATCTAGACAGCGTATTAAAAAACAGAGATAGAATCACTTTGCTGATAAGGGTCTGGTCTGTATAGTCAAAGCTGTGGTTTTTCCAGTACATCTATCATGTACAGATGTGAGACTTGGGATATAAAGAAGGCTGAGTGCTGATAAATTGATGCTTTCGAATTGTGATGCTGGAGAACTCTTGAGATTCCCTTGGACAGCAAAATCAAACCAGTCAATCCTAAAGGAAATCAACCCTGAATATTCATCGGAAGGACTGATGCTGAAGCTGAAGTTCCAATACTTTGGTCACCTGATTTGAAGAGCTCACTCACTAGAAAAGACCTTGATGCTGAGAAGGATTGAAGGCAAAAGTAGAAGGGGACTGCAGAAGACGAGATGGTTAGAAAGTATCACTGACTCAATGGACATGAACTTGAGCAAACTTCGGGTGATAGTGAAGCATGGAGTGCCCCAGTCCCTGGAGTCACAAAGAATGGGACATGAGTAAGCAACAGAGGAGCAACAAAGGCCTGGTTTCAATCAGATTTTATAGAATTCTGACCTTGTTAGGATTTCTTACCAGCAGCTTACAAAAGGCAATTCATTGAGGCCATCTTAAAGGATATAATTTGAAGGGCTAGTAACAAATTGTTACTCAAGAGTAAAGGATTATTTCAAATTTGCTTTTGAAAGATCCTCTTTATCATGCTCATTAGTGAATGTTAGAGGCATTCCTTCTGAATTTATTCATCATTCAGCTGTTTGTTCACCCGGTTATTACAATAGTGGTGCCCCCCACCTCTTGCAAACAAATTTGGCCTGTCTTTAAAGGATTCTGTGTTCTTTCTTTCCATTTTTCAGGTACTTTCCCATTACATTGTTTTGTACTTCATGTAGTATAGTGCATGCCACTGTGTTTCTTTTTTTTTTTTTTTTCCTTCCTGTTAAGCTTAATGTCTTATGAGTTCAGGGTACAAATTCATTACAGTTTTTTTGAAGTATATTTTCAGGATAGGGAAAATAAAGTAGTGAATAGGCAACAAAGATCGTTTTTCAAATTCATTAATGTGCGAACCTATGAGGAGCTATAAGTATTTCAGTGAGCATTTGAGAAACTGTTCATTTGTGCTGTTAAAAATGTTGAATTAGCTTAGATACAAAGCAATCTAATATAAATTAAACCGTAAGCATTGTGCTTATCTTTTCAGATGGACAAAAATCTTCAAGTTGGTACCTGACTTCTTGGGGAGTGGGCCTTCCATTCCGTTCCATCGCTCAGTCGTGTCCGACTCTTTGTGACCCCGTGGACTGTAGCCTACCAGGCTTCTCCGTCCATGGGATTCTCCAGGCAAGAATACTGGAGTGGGTTACCGTTTCCTTCTCCAGGGGATCTTCCCGACCCAGGGATCGAACCCGGGTCTCCCGCATTGGAGGCAGACGCTTTAACTTCTGAGCCATCAGGGAAGCCCTTAATAAATGCAAATATTAGGTAAAAGATATATGACCTAAAGGACTGAAAATTTTTCTGGGTAGGCTTATTAGGCAGTGCTACTGTATGACATTCAAAATTCACACAACCACCTTTGTCCATATGTCTGAGTATTTGATAATTTTTTTTTTTTTGTAATCTCCCTCCTCACCAGATTCTAAACCAATTGCAAAAATTCAATAATATGGAACAAACTAGTTTTATTAAGTGAAGCCAGTAATAATCATATTCCCATCCGACTCTGCCTCAAAATACTAAAGTCAGTCACATCAGCCAAAGCAGGAGAGCTGCATACACTCTTTGCCCCAGACAGTGAGGCCTGCTGTGGTGATGTTTACACAGAGGGAGAGCAGTATGCGGGGCTCGAGATGCAGAAGATCCTCAGAGGCCTTGTTGACAAGTGAGCAGGGCTCATTCCTCACTCAGACCAGTGGAAATCAAAATTTCTGTTTCTGGTTTGCTGATCTGTTGATGAGAAGAACTAGATCAAGAGATGGGAGAGATGGGGAAGAGAGGTTTAAATATTATAGGTCAAAGCACAATAAAATATAATCATTGGGGTTAACTATTTTACTGGACAAAAATCTGCAGATCACATCTAACTTTATGGAGAATGAATCCAAGTTAGTAGTAAACAGTAAGCAAAACACAGATACCTCTCCCAAAGGTATTAAAATGTCTTTGATCCTTCTGACAAACCACTTGTTCTTTGCTCTTTCCTTAAAGCTTATAAGAGTTCTTTTTTAAGGTTTCTTACCTTCACACTGAAAAGGATCTGTTGTAACCTCACAAAGCAGATCCCAAACCTTCTGCTACATTAGGACCCCGACCCATGTCCCTGACATTTCGGCCAAAAACCAGACCTAGTTCCTCAATCTACCCTACCTTTTTTTCAATTATTCCTGTTGTAACTTTGTTGTGATCTAGTATTATGGAGAAATGTCATTAAGAAATATGATGAGAAAAAATTTTTTTGTCTCTCTGAGAGTTTCATTTTCTTTAAACCTTTTTAAAAAACCAAGAAGCTTGAGTGGCTTGAAGGTTAAATAGTATGATATTGAAATTTAAAAAACAGAAGCATTTAATCAAGTGGCTTGTAGTGATAGAATTTTGAATTCAAGAATATCTATTAGAGGTTTATTGGTATAAACTGTCAATAACGGAAATATTTTATCAGACCTTCAAACAAACAAGTTGACCTGTCATAGTTTCATATATACTGACAGAAGACACCAGACTCCTTGGTCAAAGAAGAACAGTTTATGACCCATAGCAATGGTACTACCCAGGGTAGTATAATGTTGATTCTTCTAGCTCCTCTTCCCACAAAAGATTTGAAAGATCAGGTAACTCCTGAACATGTAATAGGCTTTATTATAGGAGAGGAAATCTTAATTTGGGAAAATAAAAATATATATCTTATAATAATGATTTTTATATCATAATTATGTTACAATATATATAAGAATCAGTTCAGTTCAGTTCAGTCACTCAATAGTGTCCAAAACTTTGTGACCCCATGGACTGCAGCATGCCAGGCCTCCCTGTCTATCACCAACTCCTGGAGCTTGCTCAAACTCATGACCATCAAGTTGGTGATACCATCCAATCATCTCATCCTCTGTCATCCCCTTTTCCTCCACCTTCAATTTCTTCCAGCATCAGGGTCTTTTCCAATGAGTCAATTCTTCGAATTAGGTGGCCAAAGTACTGGAACTTCAGCTTCAGTATCAGATCTTTCAGTGAATATTCAGAACTGATTTCCTTTAGGATTGACTGGTTTGATCTCCTTGCAATCCAAGGGACTCTCAAGAGTCTTCTCCAACACCACAGTTCAAAAGCATCAATTCTTCAGTGCTCAGCTGTCTTTATGGTTCAACTCTCACATCTATACATGACTACTGGAAAAACAATAGCTTTGACTAGATGGATCTTTGTAGGCAAAGTAATGTCTCTGCTTTTTAATATGCTGTCTAGGTTGGTCATAACTTTTCTTCCAAGGAGCAAGAGTTTCATGGCTGCAGTCACAATCTGCAGTGACTTTGGAGCCCACGGAAAGAAAGTTTCTCACTGTTTCCCCATGTTTGCCATGAAGTGATGGAACCAGATGCCATGATCTTAGTTTTCTGAATGTTGAGTTTTAGCCAACTTTGTCACTCTCCTCTTTCACTTTCATCAAGAGGCTCTTTAGTTCTTCTTCACTTTCTACCATATAGGTAGGATCATCTGCATCTCTGAGGTTATTGATATTGATAGGATAGGATATTGATATTCCTCTTGGCAGTCTTGATCCCAGCTTGTGCTTCATCCAGCCCAGAATTTTGCATATGTACTTACTCTGCATATAAGTAAAATAAGCAGGGTAACAATATACAGTCTTGATGGACTCCTTTCCCACTTTGGAACCAGTCTGTTGTTCCATGTCCACTTCTAACTGTTGCTTCTTGACCTGAATACAGATTTCTCAGGAGGCAGGTAAGGTAGTCTGATATTCCCATCCTTGAAGAATTTTCCATAGTTTGTTGTGATCCACACAGTCAAAGGTTTTGGCATAAATAATAAAGCAGAAGTAGATGTTTTTCTGGAACTCTCTTGCTTTTTCAATGATTCAACAGATGTTGGCAATTTGAACTCTGGTTCCTCTGCTTTTTCATCATCTACCTTGAACATCTGAAAATTCAGGATTCACGTACTGTTGAAACCTGGCTTGAAGAATTTTGAACAATACTTTGCTAGCATGTGAGATGAGTGCAATTGTGTGGTAGTTTGAACATTCTTTGGCATTGCCTTTCCTTGGGATTTGAATGAAAACTGACCTTTTCCAGTCCTATGGCCACTACTGAATTTTCCAAATTTGCTGCATACTGAGTGCAGCAGTTTCACAGTATCATCTTCTAGGATTTGAAATAGCTCACCTGGAATTCCATCACCTCCACTAGCTTTGTTTGTACTGATGCTTCCTAAGGCCCACTTGACTTTGCACTCTAGGTTGTCTGGCTCTAGGTGAGTGATCACACCATTGTGATTATCTGGGTCATGAAGTTCTTTTTTGTATATTTCTTCTGTGTATTCTTGATACCTCTTCTTAATATCTTCTGCTTCTGTTGCTGCTGCTGCTGCTGCGTCACGTCAGTCGTGTCCGACTCTGTGTGACCCCATAGACGGCAGCCCAACTGGCTCCTCTGTCCCTGGGATTCTCCAGGCAAGAACACTGGAGTGGGTTGCCATTTCCTTCTCCAAGGCATGAAAGTGAAAAGTGAAGTTGCTCAGTCATGTCCGACTCTTAGCGACCCCATGGACTGTAGCCTACCAGGCTCCTCCGTCCATGGGATTTTCCAGGCAAGAGTACTGGAGTGGGTTGCCATTGCCTTCTCCGCTGCTTCTGTTAGGTTCATACTATTTCTGTCCTTCTTTATGCCCATCTTTGCATGAAATGTTCCTTTGGTATCTCTAGTTTTCTTGAAGAGAGTTCTAGTCTTTCCCATTCTATTATTTTCCTCTATTTCTTTGCATTGATCACTGAGGAAAGCTTTCTTATCTTTCTTTGCTATTATTTGGAACTCTGCATTCATATGGATATATCTTTCCTTTTATCCTTTGCCTTTCACTTCTCTTGTTTTTTCAGCTATTTATAAGGCCTCCTCACACAACCATTTTGACTTTGTATATTTTTTCCCCCTTGGGAATTTTTTGATCACTGACTCCTTTATTACAAATTCTGTCCATAGTTCTTAAGGCACTCTGTCTATCAGATCTAATCCCCTGATTCAGCTAGAGCTGGCTTTCCCAGTGACTGAGCGGATACTGCCTTATCCAGAAAGAGGAAGCTGAGGGCAGTTCTTTAATTTAAAATAATATTTGCCAGTTTGTTGCGGCTTACTAGAATGCCTCGCAGGGCAGAAGTGTTATCAGTATTACTTTAGCTGTCAGGAGCCAATTTTATATCACAGTTTCTAATTAGATGACTCCATTCATATGAATAACTGCCCACAGGTTTTATATAAATAAATTATTTGTCCTTCCAGGAAGCTTTTGTAAATAGGGTGTTCATTGGAAGGACTGATGCTAAAGCTGAAACTCCAATACTTTGGCCACCTCATGCGATGAGTTGACTCACTGGAAAAGAGGCTGATGCTAGGAAGGACTGGGGGTAGGAGGAGACGGGGATGACAGAGAATGAGGTGGCTGTATGGCATCAGCGACTCGATGGACATGAGTTTGGGTGAACTCCGGGAGTTGGTGATGGACAGAGAGGTCTGGCGTGCTGTGATTCATGGGGTCGCAAAGAGTCGGACATGACTGAGCGACTGAACTGAACTGAACTGAAAGGTAGCTTACTCTCTCAATTTGAAGAAATCACGAGTCTTCTGAGGTTTGTATGATCTACCAGTAGTGTTTCTGTAAACACTTACATTTCTCTTAATATTGCTCCTAAAGTGCAAGACATACATTTGAGAGTGTATGTTAGTTACTCAGTCGTGTCCAATCCTTTGTGATGCCATGGACTGTAGCCCGCCAGGCTCCTTTGTCCATGGGATTCTCTAGGCAAGTATACTGGAGTGAGCTGCCATTTCCTCCTCCATGGGATCTTCCTGACCCAGGGATCGAACCCAGGTCTCCCTGTTGCAGCCAAGCACTTTACCATCTGAGCCACCAAGGAAGCCCTATATTTGAGAATGAGTCAGGTTAACGCCTAGCTTCAGAACAATAATTACAGTCTGGGGTGCAAATGGCATCCCAGGAAAGAAAATCCTGCTTTTAAGTGTTCAGTTCAGTTCAGTTCAGTCACTCAGTCGTGTCCAACTCTCCGCAACCCCATGAATCACAGCACGCCAGGCCTCCCTGTCCATCACCAACTCCCGAAGTTCACCCAAACTCATGTCCATCGAGTAGGTGATGCCATCCAGCCATCTCGGAGCCTCCCAAATAGAACTTGCCTCAGTCTGTGGTAAGGTTGACAGTGTCCCCAGTGAGCCAGCCCACTTTCCTACATGTAAAGTGAAAACGAAAGTTATGCCTGACTCTTTGCTATCCCATGAACTATATAGCCCATCAGGCTCCTCTGTTCATGGAATTCTCCAGGCAAGAATACTGGAATGGGTTTCCATTCCCTTTTCCAGAGGATCTTTCTGACCCAGGGATTGAACTTGGATCTCCCACATTGCAGGCAGATCCTTTACCATCTGAGCCACCAGGGAAGCCCTCCTACATGTAAAACCTCCAAATACTCTTCTAAAAATGCAAACAACACTAATATACTAGCTGCCCAGCCTCTCCCTGATGTTTGGAGTATTGCTATCCTTTCAGTGCTGCAAATCAGAGTTTCCCATTCTGGTAGTTAAAACTTGACTGCTTTTTTAATCATACCCTATTTACAGCCCCCCACCCCCCCAACCCAGCCATCCAGAAGCCTTATATGTTTGTGAGGTAAGGACACTTTTCAAATAAAATTTACAATAAAATATGTCTCCCATCTCGGTCTGTAAGATTCTTTGAGTCACTCTAAAATACACTCAACAAGCAGTGTATTCTACCTAGGTGTCTATTATCCTTTTTACGTTGGATAGAATGGGCTATGCCATTCTAACAAGGGATGGAGAGAGCTACAAACCAGAATTAGGTTTGAGTCTGGGATCCTTCTTGATGAAACTGTCACCCAGAAAATATATCATTCAGATGGCATTGAGTTGCAAATAGGAGAATAAGGGAAGCATCACACCAAGAAACTTTCAAAGTGGGATCTCAGATTTTCAAAATAGGTCTTTGTAATGCCACCCTCCTATTTTGATAATTATCCAGGAATTGGCCAAGAAGTGATCTTTTTCTTGGTACAGCTGCGTTCAGTGAACAAATTGTCTTACTAATGTGTTTGAATCAGGAGGCAGTGAAGAAAGTATACTCAAGGAATTTTGAGCCAGTTTTTCAGAAGATTATTCCAATACTCAGCAGTATCAGAAGCCTACAGATGGAAGGCAGCATATAAAGTCTATAAAGCACTTTGACTTTCAGCCCAATGCTAGGTGGTATTTGTATAAAAGTCAAACGATTAACAGACTGAAGATTGTCTGGAAAGGTGAAAACATGACATGCTTTAATTTAAAGAATCACAAGTATGTGACCAGAATCAACTGATTGGACTGTAATAGCTACACTATAATTTGAGCAAATATCAATGGTAGTATGACACTATTGATAAGCCTGTGATAGATTTAAAGGTTCAGTGTAACCAATCTGGGTCCATGCCCAGTATGATGTGACCTCCTTCACCACACGTCAAAAAGTCAAGTTTGGTATAAGCCATAAGACTTTCAGTCAGTCATAGCCCTGGGATCAGAAACACAGAGTCCTTTATTTTGTGCCCAAGCTATAATGTAGGTAGATTGCCAAATGCGGTGTGATGATGAAATGCTTGCAATCTGTTGTGTAGAGGCTCAGTCAGCAGTTGGATTCCAGATGGCCTGATCAGATAATGGGTCTGTACATCTACGTGAGTGACCCAGATGGTTAGGTCAGCAGCTGTGATTTCCCTTCCCACAGTGTGGCCCCAAAAAAGACTTCTGTAATGTGCTAACCTGTACTTTCCAAGTGGCCACAGTTAACAATCCAAAAACTAGTAAAAATTAAATGAGGTTCATTCAAGAAACATTGGTCAGAACTATGGTAATCCGTTGAGTTCTGCCCAAAATGTGGAGCGCTTACACCCATTTTCAGTTCTGCAAAGCTGGCACTGAGTTTGAATAATACAATGGATACCATCTGGTGCAGCTTAGCCTACCCATCACTAGATCAGGACCAGGCCCTTACAGGAATATCTATGACTTGAGTATCAATGAACAGCCATTTTTGCGTTGGATTGGAAAGTAGGGAATAAAGATTCCCCAAAAGAGAGCTGTCACTTTGTTTAGTTTCTCAGGAATAGTCAAGATACCAATGGGATCAATCTGGCAGATCCTTCACCCATACTATTTATTTTCTACAAGCAAGATTTATTGACTCCAGCCTACCTTAATGGGCATTGAATCTGAGCTATCTGTCTGTAATGGAAATATTAGGCCAGAGAGTTGCCTTCCATGGGTTGAGGCTATCAAATCCAAAAAGAACCCAACTGCCTTTAAAAATGAGTGTGCCTAGTAGCTATGTAAAAAAGATGATGACTCCAAAACTTTCTATGGTATCTCTAGAGGAAGCTTGCCTCCATTTTCTATAGAAGTCAATCAACAAGGTCAGCGTTCATGGAGATTTGTGTCTTGAAGGGATCGTTAATGTGGTAGGAACCAAATGTACTGGCACTTTTTAAAAACTAATTTTACTTATTTTGGCCATGCTGGGTCTTCGTTGCTCTTCAGGCTTTTCTTTAGTTGTGTCAAGCAGGGACCACTGTCTAGTTGTGGTGCGTGCACGTCTCATTGTGGTGGCCCCTCATATTGACAAACATGGGCTCTAGGGTACACGGGCTTCAGTAATTGCATTATGTGGGCTCAGTAGTTGTGGCTCCCAGACTCTAGACCACAGCTTAAGAGCTGTGGCTGTGCAAGGAAAATATCTCCTGCTTTATCAATAAACAAGAAATGTCACAGCCATCAGCGACTTCTGGCCTCCAATGTGAATGACAATTCCCAAAACTTTATCCACGGGATGCTGCCCCCCCCCCCCCATCCCTGGTGATTGCTGAGGAGCTGGGGGAATGCTAGAAGCAAGAGGAGCTGGGAGAATGCAGGAAGCAAGGAGAACAAAGAAATAGGATTCGCCCCAGATAGATGAGGCGCATATGTAAGGAATGAATTCAGTGAGCCCAGAGGCTTGCATCTTCCCATACAGAGAATGCTAAATTCCTTAACTCAATACATGATCTTTGATGTTCATACTGCCTGCTCCCTTTGTTACACACTTGTATACAGCTTGACTTCCCCTCCAGCCTCCTTGGGGCAGTTTTTTTCAGAGCTATTGAGATTACTGTCTCAGAGCTATTGAGATTAATGTTTGGCAGAGTCCTAACCATTCCCACCAAATAAAATAATTCTGCACTTTCAAGTTGTGAGTACATTTTTTTAGTTGGCATGGCACACGGGCTTACTTGTTTCATGGCATGTGGAATACTCCAGGATTAGGTGTTGAACCCATGCCTCCTGCATTGTCAGGAAGACCCTTTACCACTGAGCCACCAGGGAAGCCCCCAGTACAGGTACATTTTTATATGTGGATTTACCCAATTAGGAGATACCACCCCCATCATTTAAGGCAACAGTCCCCAACCTTTTTGGCATCAGTGACTGATTTCATGGAAGACAATATTTCCTTGGACAAGGGATGGCGGGGAGGGTGGTTACAGGATTATTCAAGCTTGTTACCTTTGTCGTGCACTTTATTTCTAATCTAAAGCATCACTGATCTGACAGGAGCTGCCAGTCCATGGCCAGAAGGTGGGGGACCCCCAATATAAAGGGCCAAGAAGTAACAAGCATATAGTATATTAATTCCTACTGTACATTCATACAAGAAATAAGAGAACATTGAATTGGCTAGTTGGACTGCACTCAAATTGTCATGTCAGCTTCTCTTTTCCACAGAGAACCCTGCCTAAATATTATCAGTTTAATATTGGTAAAATTTTCACACCTCTTGTTCTAAACAGGATGCAGTAAAATGGTGATTTGATGGTATATATCAAACACAATCATAAAAGTCTGATTGGTTTTTCCTCAGCAAATTCCTCTGTATACCTATGTACTCTTCAGTCCTCCTTGGGTTCCAAAAGACCTTTTGCTTCAGATATATTCAGTTTCTAGGAAGCAGCAGAGGCAGAGATAATGGGGGAGGAAAGGATCATAGAGTGTAAAGATAAACCTTTTTTTTTTTCAGTACTGTGATGGTCATTTATGGATAAACCAAACAAACTTGCAATGTTTTCAGCTCACCTAAGGCTTTATAGCTGGCAGAAATGTCATCATTATTGACAGATTGGGGACTCTGTTATAGTAGCGAGAGATACTTTGCTTTATGGTGATGGCTATGGGTTTTATATCCTCTAGTTCACATGGATTTGATTTGCACAGTGACTACCTTGTTTGAGACCTTTGCCAACAAAAGTCCAAATAGTCAAAACTATGGTTTTTCCAGTAGTCATGTATGGATGTGAGAGTTGGACCATAAAGAAGGCTGAGCACCGAAGAAATGATGCTTTTGCAATGTGGTGTTGGAGAAGACTCTTGAGAGTCCCTTGAACTGCAAGGAGATCAGGCCAGTCAATCCTAAGGGAAAGCAGTCCTGAATATTCATCAGAAGTGTTAGGCAGTTAGAATAGGAAAAAAGGAGTCCAGCGTGGCAGTGGCTAAAAGACAAGGAAGGGAAAAGTCCGTGAAAATAGAATAAAGGAAGGTCTGAGGACCGGAGTGAGGACCTCAGGTAGAACAAACAGCACTCCTGGCTAGCCCAATTTACATAGGGCAGGCCCAGGGGGAGGAAAAAACATATAAAAAGAGGAGCCAAAGGGCCGGGCTCTCTCTCTCTTTCTGCATTCTCTCTCACCCTCTCTCTCTCTTCTGTTCAAGTCTTTTGGGTTGGCAGGCCCTCATGCCTTGAGGATGCATTTTCCTTTATTTTCTAAATAAAACTGAGCTGTCACACAGAGCTGTAACACTGATCTATCCGAGAGCTGTGACAGAGTCTGTCTGAGGGCTTTAACGTCCATCACTTCAAATTTTTATTGGGGTGAGACAGAACTGAGGAAATTACACTCTGCCATGACAGAAGGACTGAGGCTGAGGCTGAAACTCCAATACTCTGGCCACCTGATGTGAAGAGCTGACTCATTAGAAAAGACCCTGGTGCTGGGAAAGATTGAAGACAGGAGGAGAAGGGGACAACACGGACGAGATGGTTGGATGGCATCACTGACTCAATGGACGTGAGTTTGAGCAAGCTCCGGGAGATGGTGAAGGACAGGGAAGCCTGGCGTGCTGCAGTCCCTGGGGTCAAAAAGAGTCAGAGACAACTGAGCAACTAAACAACAGCAACAACCTTGTTCGAGAAGGTATTACCCCATCTGTGATCTGGACATGTGCTCTCTTTGTTATACCAGACAGCATTTATTAGATTACCTTTCAGTTTCAAGATAAAGATTAGCAGAGTTTCCCCAGGTATAGGAATAGCAGCAAACTTTTTTTTTTTTTCCTTCTGAATTTCTTTGAGTCAGTTTCTCGTTTTCCCTTGGTTCCCTTTCTTCATCATGCAAAACTATCTCCAGGGCATTAAGAGTTTGAATAGGAGCCATTGCCTCATCTTTGATTTCCCTAAGGACTTTACTGTCTCAGGGATATCACTCTTATAAAGACAGAACCCATTGAAAAACATTCTGAGACTTTTTACTGCCAACTCTGAATTTATCTAAGGTTGACATGATAGACTTCAGGAGGGGCTGAGCTTATGAAGCTCAGGGTTGCTTTTTTTCTTAACAAGCATCAAATGTCTTATTGGCTCACCTCCCAAGTGAACCAGCCAAAACTGTAATGATTCACCAGGTTTTCTCCACAGCAGGCACAAAATTTCCTCTTTTATGCTCAGCGTTGCAATGTAGGTATGTGTCTGTGTAACTGCTGGATAGCGGAGAGGATCTTCTGTACATTCAGGATAAATCCTAGTGATCGTTGTTACAGTACTGGGCCTGAGACTGATCAACAGATTGACAAGAAAATTTCCTTTGTGCAGGGGAGAGTTTGCAGAAAATTAGACACTTTTGGAGCAATTGTCTTTGAACCTATTTCATACTACTCAGCAAGCAACCCCCTCCCTTACTTAGCCGTGTTAATAGGTAGTAGAGTGTGGAATCATTTATTGCCCAGTCAACCACAAAATTCAGTCAATATGTTCTCTACCAGTTCACATAAACTTCACTCATATCTTGTAAATTGGCTGGATTAACATTCTTTCTCTTCTTCTTCCTTCCAGACAGCCTTCCCCTAGAGAGCTAACAAGTTAGTCTGCTACAGCTTCACAGAAGGTAGAAACAATAATAATAGGTCAGAGAAGCAAGAATTCAGTACTCACAGCACGAGCAATAGCCAGACTATCAGCATTTCCTTGTGCTAGTTCCCCAAGCCTCAGTCCCCAGAAGGTTACATAAAGAGGGCCAGGTAATATCTGCAGGGCATAGTCATTTGTGTTACAAGAGAAGAACTCAGAGGTTTAAGAAATCATGATACTTTAACATGGTAACTAAGCATTCCTGTCCTTTCTTCTAGAGGAAGATACTGTGTCTTCTAAGGATGTTTACTATACAAATAGCCTTGGAAAGATAGTCCAGAACAAAGGTAGCCAGTGCCTCTCTTCACAAGATGGGCAGAAAAGTGATATACCAATGGAGATTATCTGTGAGTGAAAGGCAAGAAAGTGTTTTTGTCAATTAGGAGCACAAGAAACAGATTGATACACTGGATTTATTGGGCTTTTAAAGGAGATCAATCCTGGGTGTTCATTGGAGGGACTGATGCTAAAGCTGAAACTCCAATACTTTGGCCACCTCATGGGACGAGTTGACTCACTGGAAAAGACTCTGATGCTGGGAAAGGTTGGGGAGGGAGGAGAAGGGGACGATGGAGAATGAGATGGCTGGATGGACTCTGTGGACATGAGTTTGAGTGAACTCAGTGAGTTGGTGATGGACAGGGAGGCCTGGTGTGCTGTGATTCATGCGGTCGCGGAGAGTCGGACACGACTGAGCGACTGAACTGAACTGAACTGAACTGAACTGAAATTCACCATGGATAGCAACATGTTCTTGAGTGGAATAAAACAATGGTTTGTCTTTTGACGTCATGAATAAAGAATAATAGCTGTGAGGACTGTGGGAACTCATTTCTTCTGCTCCTTCCCTGTTTGCTCAGTCTATAAAGAATCCACCAGCAATGCTGGAGACCTGGATTCAATCCCTGGGATGGGAAGATCCCCTAGAGGAGAGTGTGGCAACCCACTCCAATTTTCTTGCCTGGAAAATCTTGTGGACAGAGGAGCCTGGTGGGCTATGGTTCATGGGGTCACAGAGTCAGACACGACTGAAATGACTGAGTATGCCCGCATATATATATATATAGTGAAGTGAAAGTTGCTCAGTCGTGTCTGACTCTTTGCAACCCCCTGGACTATGGTCCATGGAATTCTCCAGGCCAGAATACTAGAGTGGGTAGCCTTTCCCTTCTCCAGGGGATCTTTCCAACCCAGGGATCAAACCCAGGTCTCCTGCATTGCAGGTGGATTCTTTAACAGCTGAGCCACAAGGGAAGCAAATGCATAAGTATAACTCGTATATATATTATATGTCATCCACCACATTTTATATATATATATATATAGTGTGTATATATATTATAATGAATATTATATATAATATAGATAAATGAAATTTAATATAATAGCATGATGTACTTTGTGTAATATATTATAACATATTATGTAAATAAACATTTTTAGAGAAATATATTAACAGTGTTTATAAATCTAGAGTGATATTTAATATGCCCATTTTTTCCCTTTCTACAATAAATCAGAATTATATTTAATAAGATCTCAGAAATGTTTAAGAAGATATTTCTTAGACCAATTAGTAAGTAGATTTTTCCTAGCTTTCTTGATGAGTCTTCCCAGAGTTGGACTCTCAGAGAGGTTATAATTTGAGAGTGTAACAAAACATTTAGGAGTCAATGCTAAGTATCAAGAGTATAGAGGGCAAACTGTCATTGGCAGCGTTACTCAACCAAATTCGGCTGTGTCTTTCAATTCGGGGAATAAAAAAGACTCCTCTCAATTAAATTATCCTATTCTCAAAATTTATGGTGAATATCCATCAATCTCTATATTCTGTAAAGCAGATTTTAAATCATAATTTTTCAACCAATACAGATTTACCACTTGAAAATATACAGCTGTTCATTCTGAAAGACAGTAATTTTGAGTGATTACTACATCTCAGGGAGGAGATACATAAGCATTCTACTAAGAATAACTTCCTTAAATCCTCATAGCAAGCCAAAAAGTAGTCACTAGCTTCATTCTTGCTTGAGATGAAAAACTCAAGGCACAGAGTTTTGAGGCATATAGAGCTAGTAAGTGACAGATATGTGAATAAAACCCTGGTGAAGGAAATGGCAACCCACTCCAGTGTTCTTGCCCCGGAGAATCCCAGGGACGGCGGAGCCTGGTGGGCTGTCGTCTATGGGGTTGCACAGAGTCGGACACGACTGAAGCGACTTAGCAGCAGCAGCAGCAGCAGTCATGCACTTAGCCTGATCTACTAGTGACTCCCAAGTGTTAAGGCAGCATCCTCACAGTGACTCAGCATGTCCAAATTCCCAGTGTGGCCTGGGGATCAGTAGGAAACTTTGCAAACCTTTGAGGAATTTTGCAAGGTGAAAACTATTTTCATAAAAAATAAAATGATCTTTTATCTTTTAACACTCATTCACTCACAGATGTATAGTAAGAATTTTCAGAAATTTCTGGCATAATAAGAGTGAATGCAGTAGATATGAAAACATAGGTATTTTCTATTAAGCCAGACATAACATGAACTACTCTTCTCACTATTTTCTTTTTTGTTTTGGAAAATCTGATTTTTACATGGTGTGTTTGGTTAAAAGGTTTCTCGCTAACATTTTTGAAGATATTAAAAATAAATACATAACAAACATTTTATATACATAAAGATGGATTAGAGAGATCTGACACATTTTCAGTTCTAAGACAATGAATGAAAGTGAAAAAAGTGAACGTGTTAGTTGTGTCCAACTCTGCAACCCCATGGACTGCAGCCCACCGTGCGCCTATGTCCATGGACTTCTTCAGGCAAGAATAGTAGAGTAGGTAGACATTCCCTTCTCCTGGGGTTCTCCCCAATCCAGTAAAGGAACGTCACTTGTATTGCAGTGGATTCTTCACTACTGTGCCACCAGGGAAGACAGCAAATACAACACAGACTGAAAAATCCAAGTAGGCAGAAGTTGTTCTTGTTCCTCGGTTGGTTTTAATGGTGAAAAAGAGCCTGAGAATAAAATATTTCAGAACCACTGCTTTAATGTATGAAAGTAGTTTCCTTGAACAGACAGAACGTACTTTCTTCATACTCCCCTTGTTAAAGTCTCTTGGGGCCATGTCACTTCTATAATCCCCAGCATTGCATCCTATCTTGGGGCAAAAGAGAAGGAAAATGGTGATTTGACTCTGGCACCACAATTTCCTAAACAAAATTTCCTAGACAATTGAAAGTGCTCTGGGAAGTGTCTTCTGAATTTCTTGCCAGGAAAAAAACTACACAAAGTTTTAGATAATCAGTTAATAAATAGCACTACAGATAATTAAATACCAGAAATAGGAGAGCTTCTCAGATTGCATTTTCGGTTAAAGAATTAATAAAACCAGAAACTGAAGTAGAAGCAGTGGGTAGCTCTTAGGGTGCAAGTTCAGTCACTGAGAAGAGATTCTCACAGAAACAAGTGACCATTCTATATATGCGCAAACTATATATATATATTTTTTTCATATATCCCTCGTTTAAAAATTAGGAGAGTGGGGAGAATAATTTAGTGTTTCTAGAAATTTTCTACCATATTTATTCTGTAGCATTCAAAAATAAAAATGAAAGCATTCCTTTGAAAATGGTTTGTTCTAAAAAACAGAATAGAATGTAAAAGAACATCATTTTTGTTTTCTCAATAAAATCTAGAAATACACACTAAGGAATTATAAAAAGTTAGCTTTCATGACAAGAAATGTATTTTTTTTTAAAAAAACTGGCTTAGAGAACAAGCTAATGTAGATACTAGATATGAGAAGGAGAGGGTATAAAAATAATATCTACAAATTCAGATTAATATTAAATACTTGTAATGTATAGGCATATATCAAGAAAAAGAAATAAACATTATCTGGAAGAAAGGAACACTTATCACCAAGAGAAAGAAAAAGCCAGGCATGGAAATGAAAGCTGATAAAATCAACAGGATAAAATGAAAATTCAGGAGTAGAAATGCAGTGACACTGTCAGTTTGTTCAACAGTTGGGCCCTGTTTTTAAACTAATGAATTAGTCTCTATATTTCCTGGAAGAAATGTCTGGATTATAAAGAAAGAATCCTAGTAAATATCAGAAAGGGAAAAATAGCAAGATTCCTACAAAGAACCAAAATTCTTGCTAATTATACATTTCCTCTCTATTGTACATTTTTCAGAAAAAAAAAAGGGTTTACCCCTTTAAAATTTTTACGGGGGGAGCCCCCAAAGGAAAAGTTTTTAACAAAAAAAATTGGGGTTTAAAAAAGTACAAACCAAAAAATTAAAAAAGGAAAAAAAAATAGAACCAATTTACCTTTCATGAAAAAAATACTTTAGCTTATTAAAGGTAAATCAAATATAGAACTGAAGCACAGTTGTTGTGAGGAAAAAATTTGAGAATACATTAAATAAAAAGAGAAGTTTGTAATTTATTGTTATTTGATGAATCTGGTAATTGAAATATATACACAAAAAATTATTTCAAAAGATTATCTATGAAATATCTTACATAACAGCTTGTAAAAATAATTTTAGGATAAATTGACACCATAAGTTCTATTTTCTAAAGCTAATTTGAGCTTTAAGAGTTGAGTGTTAGCAGTAGGGCAGGTTAAATTGTGTAACTGATTTTAAGGGGTAAATATATATTTCTTTGGGGCTTCCTTGGTAAGTCAGTTAGTAAAGAATCTACCTGCAATGCAGGAGACCCCAGTTGATTGCTGGGTCAGAAAGATGGACTAGGCTATCCACTCCAGTATTCTTGGACTTCCCTGGTGGCTCAGGTGGTAAAGAATTCACATGCAAAGTGGGAGACCTGGGCTTGATCCCTGGATTGGGACGATCCCCTGGAGATGAGAATCCCCTGTAGACGGGAATAGCTACCCACTCTATTATTCTGGCCTGGAGAATTTCATGGACTGTATAGTCCCAGGGGTCACAAAGAATAGGACACAACTGAGCCACTTTCACTTGCATATCTATCTTTATGATATTTCTTAATAATTTCTCTCATTCAAGACCAAAAGAGGGCTTAGTCCTCTTTTTATATATTCATGTATGTTTATTAAAAAATTTATTTTGGTCTTTGCTTTTTTTTTTAAATTTTAATTGGAGGCTAATTACTTTATAATATTGTGGTGGTTTTTGCCATGCATTTACACAAATCAGCCATGGGTGTACGTGTGCTCCCCATCCTGACCCTCCCTTCCACCTGCCTCCCCATCCCTTCTCTCAGGGTCATCCCAGTGCAGCACCCTGAGCACCCTGCCTCATGCATTGAACCTGGACTGGCGATCTATTTCACATATGTTAATATACATGTTGCCATGCTTTTCTCTGAAATCATCCCACCCTCGCCTTCTCCCACAGAGTCCAACAGTCTGTTCTTCACATTTGTGTCTCTTTTGCTGTCTCACATACAGGGTCATCATTACCATCTTTCTGAATTCCATATATATGTGTTAGTATATTGTATCAGTGTTTTTCTTTCTGACTTACTATGCTCTATATAATAGGCTCCAGTTTCATCCACCTCATTAGAACTGATTCAAATGCATTCTTTTTAATGGCCAAGTAATATTCCATTGTGTATATGTACTACAGCTTTCTTATCTATTTGCCTGCTATTGGACATCTAGGTTGCTTCCATGTCCTCGCTATTATAAACAGTGCTGCGATGAACACTGGGGTACATGTGTCTCTTTCAATTCTGGTTTCCTCAGTGTGTGTGCCCAGCAGTGGGATTGCTGGGTCATATGGCAGTTGTATTACCAGCTTTTTAAGGAATCTCCACACTGTTCTCCATAGTAGCTGAACTAGTTTACAGTGTAAGAGGGTTCCTTTTTCTCTGCACCTCTCCAGCATTTATTGCTTGTAGACTTTTGGATAGCAGCCATTCTGACCGGCATGAGATGGTACCTCATTGTGGTTTTGATTTCCGTTTCTCTGATAATAAGTGATGTTGAGCATCTTTTTGTGTGTTAGCCATTTGTATATCTTCTTTGGAGAAATGTCTGTTTAGTTCTTTGTCCCTTTTTTTGATTTTGTCGCTTATTTTTCTGGAATTGAGCTGCAGGAGCTGCTTGTATATTTTTGAGCTGAATTCTTTGTCAGTTGCTTCATTTGCTATTATTTTCTCCCATTCTGAAGGCTGTCTTTCACTTAGCTTATAGTTTCCTTCGTTGTGCAAAAGCTTTTAAGTTTAATTAGGTCCCATTTGTTTATTTTTGTTTTATTTCCATTACTCTGGGAGGTGGGTCATAGAGGATCCTGCTGTGATTTATGTCAGAGATACCAAAGTTTACTTTTTCATTGTGGTTTATTATAGGACATTAAATATACTTTCCAGTGCTATACAGTAGGACCTTGTTATTTATCTATTTTATATATAATAATATGTATCTGCTAATCTCAAATTCCTAATTACTAGATAAATCTGATAAGATTATAAAGAGTATACCAACAACACTGGCATTAGGAGGTGGTGGACACACAAGAGAAAATACAAGAGAGAACTTTAGATCCATTCCATTTGGGAGTGTCTAACTTAAAACTTTAATGAACTAAATTGGCTATATTTGTGGCATAAGGAATTAATGGACAGATATTTTAGATATTATTTGCAACCTTATTATGCTCTAAAAGGATGGGTTCTTTACTTTTCCATTTCTCTCTTTAGACCTCTCCAATAACTTTCATCTTGCATTATTTCTAAGACATCCAACTTGACAAATACTTTTCATTTACTGGATCTAAAGGAAAAAAATCTAACAGTGTGTGTGCTCAGTCATGTCTGACTCTTTGCAACCCCATTCACTTTAGACTGCTAGGATCCTCTGTCCATGGGATTTTCCAGGCAAGAATATGATAGGCTGCCATTTCCTCCTCCAGGGGATCCTCCTGACCCCGGGATAGAGCCTGTGTCTACTGTGTCTCCTACACTGGCAGGCAGATTATTTACCACTACACCACCTAGGAGGCCTCATCAAAGCTTTACCAAACATTGTAAATGTGTGTGTGTATATGTGTATTCCCTTGCAGCAACTCAGGAATCAGAAAAACACCATTTTTATTTCCAACTTAAACATGGAGGAGATCAAAGCCTAGAAATATAAATGACAAGCCTAAAGGTCACATATATAATAATAAGAATTAAAGATAGAATTCAAGCCCAGGTTATCTACCAAAACATATTCTTCAATTTTAAAATATAGCAGAATAAATATAAGTGAAAGTCATTCAGTTTTGTCTGACTTTTGCAACCCTATGGACTATACAGTCCATGGATTTTTTCAGGCCAGAATACTGGAGTGGGTAGCTGCTTCCTTCTCCAGGGGATCTTCCCAGCCCAGGGATTGAACCTAGGTCTCCTGCATTGAAGGTGGATTCTTTACTAACTGAGCCAACAGGGAAGCCCATAGCAAAATAATCCCATTTTATTTTTTAGATTTTGGCTAATACAAATAAATTGTTATTTTATAAATTTTCTCATATAAAAATCCACATATAGCATATTCATATCAACTCTATATGAAAAGTTTTGTTTTGATCATTGCATTACATTGATAAAGAATTTTTGGAACCAATAACTATTGAAAAAAATCAATAAAACTGAAAATTTTAGAAAGTTTTCATGCTACTTAAATTTTCTTCTGAAATTGTTTATAATTTACTGTTTGTAAGATATGTGATTATATGGATAAAAGATATTGTTAAACAGTTATTTCTAGGGTTGCTTTTGTTGTTGTTCAGTTGCTAAGTTGTGAATGACACTTTGTGACCACATGAATGCAGCAATCCAGGCTTACCTGTCCTTCACTATCTCCCAGAGCTTTCTCAAACTCATGTCCATTGAGTCAGTGATGCAATCATTCCATTGCATCCTTTGTCGCCCAGTTCTCCTGCCCTCATTATTTCCCAGCATGCAGGTTTTTCCAGTGAATTGGTTCTTCACATCAGGTGGCCAAAGCATTGGAGCTTCAGGTTCACTGTTAGTCCTTCAAGTGGATATTCAGGGTCAAATTCCTTTAGGATTGACTGGTTTGATCTCCTTGCTGTCCAACAGACTCTCAAGAGTCTTCTCCAACACCACAATTTGAAAGCATCAATTCTTTAATGCTCAGCTTTTTTTATGCTCCAAATTTCACATCTGTAAAATGACTAATGGAAGAACCATAGCTTTGACTAGATGGATCTTTGTCAGCAAAGTGATCTCTCTGCTTCTTAATACTTTGTCTAGGTTTGCCATAGCTTTGCTTCCAAGGAGCAAACATCTTTTAATTTCATGGCTTCAGCCATCATCCACAGTGATTTTGGAGAAGAATAAAATGAATTCTGTCACTGTTGCCACTTTTATCACTTCTATTTGCCATGAAGTGGTGGGACTTGATGTCATGATCTTAATTTTTTGAACGTTGAGTTTTAACCTAGCTTTTTCACTCTCCTTATTCACCCTTATCAAAGATTTTTAGTTCCTCTTCGTTTTCTGCCACTAGAGTGGTATCATCTGCATGTCTGAGGTTCTTAATATTTCTCCTGGCAATCTTGATTCCAGCTTGTGAGTCATCCAGCCCAGCATTTTGCATGATGTATTCTGTGTATAAGTTAAATGACCAGGGTGACATTATACAGCCTTGACAGACTCCTTTCCCAATTTTGACCTAGTCTGTTTTTCCATGTCCAGTTCTAACTGTTGCTTCTTGTCCCACATAAAGGTTTCTCAGAAGGCAGGTAAGGTGGTCTGGTATTCTCATCTCTTTAAGAATGTTCCATAGTTTATTGTGATTCACAAAGTCAAAGACTTTAGTGCAGTCAATGAATCAGAAGTAGATTTTTTTTAATTCCCTTGCTTTATTTATGATCCAACATATATTGGCAATTTGATCTCTAGTTTCTGCCTTTTCTATACCCAGCTTGTACATTTGGAAGTTCTCGGTTCACATATTGCTGAAGCATAGCTTGAAGGATTTAGAGCATTACCTAACTAGCACGTGAAAATGAGAGTAATTGTATGGTATGGTAGCTTGAACATTCTTTGGCATTGCCTTTCTTTGGGATTGGAATGAAAACTGACCTTTCCAATACTTTGGCCACCTCTGAGTTTTCCAAATTTGTTGACATATTGAGTGCAACACTTTCACACCATCATCTTTTAGGATTTTAAATAGCTCACCCGGAATTCCAAAACTTCCACTAGCTTTGCTCGTAGTAATGCTTCCTAAGATCCACTTGACTTTACATTGCAGGGTATCTGGCTCTAGATGAGTGACCACACCATCATGGTTATCCAGGTCATTAAGACCGTTTTTGTACAATTCTTCCATGTATTCTTGCCACCTCTTCTTAACCTCTTCTTCTCCTGTTAGGTCCTTGACATTTCTGTCTTGAATTGTGCCCCTGTTTGTGTTAAATGTTCCCTTGGTATCTCCAATTTTCTTGACGCGATCTCTAGTGTTTCACATTATCTTTTTTAGCTTCAATCAATAATTCAATATTGTCAACAAAAGTCTTAAAATGTAGGATTGTCAACTGCTTTTCACTGACAATAGGGCTAAAGGAAGCCAATATATTTAATATAATATGAAAAGTTCACATTGTGCAGCATGAAAAATATAGTCAGTAATAATGGAGAAGGAAATGGCAACCCACTTCAGTGTTCTTGCCTGGAGAATCTCAGGGACGGTGGAGCCTGGTGGGCTGCCATCTATGGGGTTGCACAGAGTTGGATACGACTGACGCAACGCAGCAGCAGCAGCAGCAGCAGCAATAATGTAACATCTTTATCTGATGACACAAAGGTGAGTAGATGTTTTGAGGATATCATGTAAGGTATAGAAATATCTAATCACTATGTTGTGCACCAGGAATTGACATAGTGTGGTAAGTCAATGAGTCAAAAACAGACTCATTGAAAAGGAAATCAGATTTTTGTTACCAGAGGTGGGGAAAGTGTAATTGGAAGAATATGACAAAAGGTATAAAATAAGCACTAGGGATATAATATGCTGCTGCTGCTGCTGCTAAGTCACTTCAGTCGTGTCCAACTCTGTGCGACCCCATATATTATCACCAGGCTCCGCCGTCTCTGGGATTCTCCAGGCAAGAACACTGGAGTGGGCTGCCATTTCCTTCTCCAATGCATGAAAGTGAAAAGTGAGTGAAGTCACTCAGTAGTATCCGACTCTTTGTGACCCCATTGACTACAGCCTACCAGGCTCCTCTACCCATGGGATTTTCCAGGCAAGAGTACTGGAGTGGGTTTTCACACTACTATATATTATATACGAAAGCTGTTAAGAGAATAAATCCTAAGATTTCTCATCATAAGGAATGATTTTTTCCTTTTTTAAAATTTTATACCTATATGAAGTGATTGATATTCACTAAGCGGGGCATCTGGTCCCATCACTTTATGGCAAAAATGGGGAAAAATGGGAACAGTGACTTTATTTTCTTGGGCTCCAAAATCACTGCACATGGTGACTGCAGCCATGAGATTAAAAGGTGCTTGCTCTTTGGAAGAAAAGCTATGACAAATCTAGACAGCATATTAAAAAGCAGAGACATCACTTTGCTGACAAAGGTCTGTATGATCAAAGCTATGGTTTTTCCAGTAGTCATGTACTGATGTGAGAGCTTGACCATAAAGAAGACAGAGCACTGAAGAACTGATGCTTTCAAACTGTCGTGCTAGAGAGGACTCTTGAGAATCTGTTGGACTGTAAGGAGATCAAACCAGTCAATCCTAAGGGATATCAACTCTGAATATTCAATTGAAGGACTGATGATGAGACTGAAGCTTCAATACTTTGCCCACCTGATGTGAAGAGCCAGTTCATTGGAAAAGACCCTGATGCTGGGAAAGATAGAGGGCTGGAAGAAAATGGAGTGACCGAGAATGAGATGGTGGGATGGCATCATCGACTCAATGGACTTGAGTTTGCACAAGCTCTGGGTGACAGTGAAGGACAGGGAAGCCTGGCGTGCTGCAGTCCAGGGAGTTGCAAAGAGTCAGACAGTTACAACTGAGCAACTGAACAGCAACAGCAAAAACTTATTGTGGTAATCATTTCATGATGTATGCAAGTAAAATCATTATGCTATATATGGTAAATATACACAGTGCTGTATGTCAAATATATCTCAATAAAATAGGAATGAAAATAATAAAGACATACTTTAATCAAACTTTATAAAGTATGGGAAACAACCAGCTAGGATTTGAAAAGCATAATTCTGAGTAGCTGTATACATTTATTTTATCAATAAATTTTGGATTTTGAAAATTCAATCAGAGAATTTACTAAAAACACTCCTGTGTGAACATTTAAATTTATAAAACCAGCAATTTTTTTTATAACTTCACTATTCCCATCTACTTCCTTGTATTACTTCTTATTTTCTTGCAATTTCCTGCAATATAAACACCGTCACAGTTATGTATGTAATAATATCTCTTATAAGTCTTCTCTTGAGTTATATAAATGTCTTCAGTTATAAAGTAGAATATTTGGAATCTCAATTTTCATAGAACATGATGGGCAGTGCTTCTGGTAACAGTACTTTTGAATAAAGAGAAACAAGGCTGTTTGCAGGTCAGTGCCAGGACCGGGTGTGTGGATTGGTTAAGTGCAGAAGGGATACATCCACCTGACCATCTGCTGCAGGAAAAGGAGAAAGCAGATTGTGTTTTGGGTCACAGTTCCAACAGTAATCTGGTAATCTGCCTTAGTTATAAAGGAATAAAGAGGAAAATGGTAAGGTACCTTGTCAACATGTGAATGAAGAATTTGACGTTTGAGAAAAAATGGGAAATAGTATAATATAGGGTAGCAGAGACATCAAGCATGAGTAAAGAAAAATTCTCCATACTGAAGGAATGAGGGAAAAAAATCATATTTCTATAGATTATAAACTGAAGTAGGCTAGATCTAGTGCAATATGACTGCTACTGGAAAACACTTCTTCAGAAAGGAAAAATATTTTTGATGAACTCAGACATTGGCTAGAAAAACTAATCATGAAGTGGATTAGAGGGTTTTGTTTTGTTTCCAAAATGGTCATAAGTGATAACTATTATTTACTGCTACAAAGGAAGACATAAAAATTCAAGCCTTCAGAAGTTCATAGAAAACTTGAGGTGATTTGGAATATGCCAGGTCACAAAATTAGGAATTTGAGACTATCTTTTCTAAGCCTCTTGGAATATGGAGGTCATAAAAGCATTAGAGGTGTATAGAAGTTGTCTTCATTATTTTCTAAATATTATTGGTATGAAAATGAATGCTATCTTTCCTCTCCCATGTTATCTTGTATATAAAAGAGCATAAATGTAATTTAATTAACCCTTCTTTAATCCATAGTATCCCATCTTATTTTACATTTGCAAGTGGAGTATATTTATAAAATACATGATTCACTGGCCAGCTTGGAGCAGTTTATTTTACTGATCCCTTATGTCACTGTACTATATTTACAACACTATAAAGTCGAGGCCTTGTTCAACACAATTTATTTTTTTTCTCTTCAGCCTTCTGTCTGCTTAAATAATACATTATGAGTGAACTAAAGAGAAACTTGATAAACTGTTTTACAGTAAAAATATTCAGACTTTATTCCATATCTCACAGAGACATTTTTACTAATAGAAAAACATATTTTTCAATTCCTTTTGGTTTAGTGCACAGTTCAGTTGTTAGGTGTGCATACCACTGAGCAAAGAGAGTCAGGCTGGAGACATGTGGTAGACTAAAACCTGACATTTCTAAAAGACATGCAGTCCTTTTCACTAGCAGTTTTAAGAAGCAACATTCATTCTATATAAAAGAATCTGATGCTTGACCTAGAATAGTAAAGGAAACCCCACAGGACTTGCAAACCTACTTTCTAAAACTTGAAAAGAGAAAGTATGCTTTGAGCTCTACTGCTTAGAAAATTAATGAGTAATTCATCCTAGCCAAGAATGAGTTAGAGTTACCACAACCCACTTTTCAAACCCTGGTGGGTGTGTTATATATAAATAGGAGGTGAAAAGAGCTTTATGTTAATTATAACATTTACCCTCTTAGGCTGAATTAAAATAAATAAATAATGTGTCATTGTAGGTCACTGAGTGAGTCCATATTTTACCTAAGTGAATAAATGTAGTTTTGATAAATACAAACTTTCCTGAAGGAATTTTCTTTCTGTTATGTGCACAGACACCCTATCAAGAGACAGTCTTTGACTCTGATAGAAAATCAGATTGCTAAGTTATCTTATACACACCACTTTTTCAATTTCTTCATTATTAACCAGTGAACCAAGGCAGAGATGAAAGTCATTAACTACATGCTAAAATGATTAAAGTTGTTCATTAGAGTTTTAATCAACCATTCTGTGCATTTAAGTCAAGCATGCCAACTTACATTTTATGTGTCAAGATGCGCAGAGCACATGCATTTGGAAAGTAAAACCAATTCAGTTTTAAGGAATGGTTTGAAATCATTATGAACATTTGAGTAACACAACTGATTTCTTATTTTATTGAACTATAGTTGCTGTGTTATGTAAGTTGCTAGTATACAATATTGGAGAAGGAAATGGCAAACCACTCCAGTCTTCTTGCCTGGAGAATCCTGTGTACAGAGCCTGGTGGGTTGCTGTCCATAGGGTCACATAGAGTCAGACATGACTGAAGCAACTTTGCGTGTATGCATGCGTTGGAGAAGGAAATGGCAACCCACTCCAGTATTCTTGCCTGGAGAATCCCAGGGACGGAGGAGCCTGGTGGGCTGCCATCTGTGGGGTCACACAGAGTCGGACACCACTGAAGCGACTTAGCAGAAGCAGTAGCAGTATACAATATAGTGATTCACAGTTCTTAAAGGTTATACTCCATTTATAGTTATTATAAAATATTGACTATATTCCACATGTTGCACAGCATTTCCTTGTAACTTATTTTATACATAATACTTTTTACCTCCTAATTCCCTTTCCTTATACAGCCCCTTCCCTCGCCTCTCTCCCCACTGGTAACCTTTAATTTTTTTCTCTATACCTGTGAGTCTGCTTTTGTTTTTGTTATAGTCACTAGTTTGTTGTACGTTTTAGGTTCCATATATAAGTGATATCATACAGTATTTGCCTGACTTATTTCACATAGTGTAATATGCTCCAAGTCCACCCATGTTGTCACAAGTGGCAAAATTTCATTCTTTCATATGGCTGAGTATCTATGTGTGTGTATAGAAAGATAGATACATGCATACAAATAGATGCTTATTCATGTATATATATATGACAAATATTCTCTATTCACCTCTTGATGGACACTTAGGTTGTACCATTATCTTAGAAGTTGTAAATAATGCTGCTATTAATATCTGGGGTGTGTGTGTCTTTTTGAATTAGTATTTTCATTTTAGATATGTACATATCCAAATTTGAATTGCTGGGTCATTTGGTGGTTCTATTTTTAGTTTTTTGTAAAACATCCATACTGTGGTCCACAGCAGCTGCACAAATTTACATTCCCACCAACAGTGTACAAGGATTCTCGTTTCTCCATATCCTTGCTGACATAGGTTATTTTTGTTCTTTCTGGTAATAGTCATTCTGACAGGTGTGAGAAGATACCTCATTGTAGTTCTGATTTTCATTTCCCTGATGCTTAGCAATGTTGGGCATCTTTGCAAGTGCCTGGTATACACCTGCATGTCTTTTTCTTTTTTAAGCTGTCTGTTGAGTTCATCTGCCCACTTTTTTGTCACATTGTTTGTTCCTTTGATGTTGAGCTGTATGAGCAGTTTATACACAGATTCAATGCAGTCCCTATCATTACCAATACCAATAGATTACCAATAGCATTTTTCACAGAATCAGTACAAAAAATTTTACAATTTGTATGGAAACACAAAGGACCTTGGATAGCCAAAACAATTTTGAAAAAGAAAAATAGAGCTGGAGGACTCATGCTCGCTGATATCAGATTATACTACAAGCCACAGTAATCAAAATTGTATAGTACTGGCACAGAAACAGAAAATTAGGACTCCCTGGTGGCTCAGTGGAAAAGTATCTGCCTGCCAATGCAGGAGACACAGGTTTGATTCCTGATTCAGGAAGATCCCACATCCCATGGAGCAACTAAGCCCATGAGCCACAACTGCTGATACCACAAGCTGCAGCTCCTGAAGATCACGTGTCCTAGAGCCCATACTCTGCCAAGAGAAGCCACCATAATGAAAAGCCCACAGACTACAACTAGTTTAGCCCCCATTCTCTGCAACTAGAGAAAAGCCCATGCAGCAGCAAAAACCCAGCACAGCCAAAAATAAATTATATTAAAAAAAAACAGAAATATAGATTAATGGAACAAGATAGAAAGCCCAGAAATAAGCCCACACACCAATGGTCAACTTATCTATGACAAAGGAGGCAAGAATATACAATGAAGAAGAGATAATAAGTGGTGCTAGGAAAACTGGACATCTATAACTAAAAGAATGAAATTAGAAGATTCTCTAACACCATACACAAAAATAAACTAAAAAATGAATTAAAGACCTAAAAATAAGACCAGATACTAGAAGATTCCCAGAAGAAAGCATGGGCAGAACACTCTTTGTCATAAATTATAGCAATAATTTTTGGTGGGGTATGTGTCCTAAAGAAAAGGAAATATAAGCAAAAATAAACTGATGAGATGTAATTAAACTTGAAAGTTTCTGCATAGAAAAGGAAACTGCTGACAAAATGAAAAGACCACATACATAATGAGAGAAAACATTGCAAAGGATATGACTGATAATGAGTTAAGATCCAAAATGTATAAACAGCTCATACAACACAATCAATTTCTAAAAATTACAATAGATATTATTGTAGCATGATTGATAGTGCAAGTTAAATGCTCTTCTTCCTGATTATTTACAGTATATTCTCATTTCTCATGGCTTCTGCTGCTTATATCTTATTGTTTTTGTTTTGGAAGAAACCACAACATTCCCATGAATGTCAGCTAACAGATGAACTAACATTCAACATAATTATTGTTTCAAAATTTATTACTGACAAATTACAAACGTAAAAATGAGCTTCAGTTATTTAAGGGGTTGCAGTTCTTCTCTGAGTACCTGGATGATATGTAAAAATTCTTAGACTATCATTATTGGATGCAAATTTGGCCATTAAGTATGTAGTGTGGCATAATTTCTAAATAACATGACCTTTCTCTAATCCCATTTTCCTCTTTGACAGAGTTCTTATTTTTGAAAGAAGATTTCAGAGAAAAGGATTCTTAGATACATAATGGGGGGATAAAATCTTTGGGATTCAGACTTTGAAAGTTTCTTCTTTCAGACCTGTGATTTTTAAACACTTTTTAAAACATCACAATAAACTGTGGAAAATTCTCAAAGAGCTGGGAATACTAGACCACCTGACCTACCTCTTGAGAAACCTGTATGCAGGTCAGGAAGCAACAGTTAGAACTGGACATGGAACAACAGACTGGTTCCAAATAGGAAAAGGAGTACGTCAAGGCTGTATACTGTCACCCTGCTTATTTAACTTATATGCAGAGTACATCATGAGAAACGCTGGGCTGGATGAAGCACAAGCTGGAATCAAGATTGCTGGGAGAAATATCAATAACCTCAGATATACAGATGACACTTCCCTTATTGCAGAAAGTGAAGAAAAACTAAAGAGTCCCTTGATGAAAGTGAAAGAGAAGAGTGAAAAAGTTGGCTTAAAGCTCAACATTCAAAAAACTAAGATCATGGCATCCGGGCATGGCAAATAGATGGAGAAACAGTGGAAACAGTGTCTGACTTTATTTTTCTGGGCTCCAAAATCACTGCAGATGGTGATTGCAGCCATGAAATTAAAAGACATTTACTCCTTGGAAGGAAAGTTATGACCAACCTAGACAGCATATTAAAAGCAGAAACATTGCTTTGCCAACAAAGGTCCGTTTAGTCAAGGTTATGGTTTTTCCAGTGGTCATGTACGGATGTGAGAGTTGGAGTATAAAGAAAGCTGAGCGCCAGAGAATTGATGCTTTTAAACTGTGGTGTTGGAGAAGACTCTTGCACTCCCTTGGACTGCAAGGAGATCCAACCAGTTCATCCTAAAGGAGATCAGTCCTGGGTGTTCATTGGAAAGACTGAAGTTGAAGCTGAAACTCCAATAATTTGGCCACCTGATGCAAAGAGCTGACTCATTGGAAAAGACCCTGATACTGGGAAAGATTGAGGGCAGGAGGAGAAGGGGACAACAGAGGATGAGATGACTAGATGGCATCACCGACTCAATGGACATGGGTTTGGGTGAACTCCAGGATTTGGTGATGGACAGGGAGGCCTGGTGTGCTGTGGTTCACGGCGTCACAATGAGTCGGACACGACTGAGTGACTGAACTGAACTGAACTCAAAACATATATCCTGTCATCCTTCCCAAAGTCTTATATATATTACCCCCAAATTTTAATAGCATCAATCTACCTTCCCCATCCCTGAGATGCAAATTATTGAGCTACAGTAGTCGCCAAAGGGGGAGAACAACTTATACTAATGAATATGGAAAGAAATATTTAGAATTTCAGTATGTATTTATTTTTAGAACATTCTTTGAAGATACTCACTTAATAATTTATACTCTATATATTATATTACATTAGTAAATTGTGATTATATATGTATTTCTTCAAAATTGGGATATTCATGTCAAAATAAATCCAATAAAATTTAGATGGTAAAGAATCTGCCTTTATTGCAGGAGATCTGGGTTCGATCCCTGGATCAGGAAGATCCCCTGGAAAATGGAGTGGAATGGCTATCCACTCCAGTATTCTTGCCTGGAGAATTCCATAGCAAAGGAGCCTGGCGGGCTACAGTCCATGGGTCACAAAGAGTCAGACACTATTGAGCAAATAAGCATGCATGTATTTCTTCAAAATTGGGGTATTCATCTTAAAATAGATCACATAAAAGTTCACATTAAAACTATAGAAACCAGTGCGGATATATTTGATATGCAGTGCATTTGTGTAGTATATTTTTGTAAGTGGACTTCCCAGGTGACTCAGTGGTAAAGAATCTGCCTATCACTGCAGGAGTCACAGGAGATATGGGTTAAATCCCTGGGTCAGGAAAGATCCTTTGAAGAAGGGAATGGCAACCCACTCCAATATTCTGGTCTGGAAAGTTCTATGGATAGAGGAGTCTGATGGGCTACAGTCCAGGCAGTCACAAAAAGTTGGACATGACGGATGACTGAGCATGAAAGTAGTTTTATAACTTTAACTAAAAAAATGCATGCATCACCTTTCAAAGTTTCTTGTAAGTGCTCTACCAATGTCATGGAGGCATCAATAAAAATAGGTGTGAAAGTTGTTCAAAGTCATATATATATCCTGTTGCTCACTGTCATTGTAGGTCACTCAATGCAATTTGTGAAAGTTAAGGTATGTTGTATTTAAATTACACAGCTAGTTTAGAAAAATATGTATTTATAGATATGTTCATAAGCAGAACATACAATGACCAAAAGCAGTTCTTATTGATACCTGAAAACAACACAGTGTGTATAACATGCATAAAACATAAACAAAAGTGATTTAGGGCAAGGGTATTAATGTGAAAGAAATTGGTATCAAAATATAATGAGAAAGAGAAATAAAACTACATTTTAAATATTATCTTGATACTTTATAACACTGACTTATTAACTATATAGTTCTTTGTACTGGTTAAAATTATATTTTGTTAATCTAAAATGCAATGGCTTTCAGTCCGATGGATTTAAGTCATATGTTTCTTCAATCTTTATATTTATAAAATTTAGCTGAAGAAATTGTAATTATTATCATAATTATTAATGTTAATATTATTATAGTCTATCGTTGTCCTGCTTTAATAGATATTTTATTAAGATTTAGGTTAGCTTACATGACATGTCTTCACCAGTACCCCAGAGATTTTAGCATAAATGATTCTACAAGGAAAAGCTTACTTTGCATTATAACAAATGATGTTTTCTGTGATTTCTTTTTCTATCTGTCGAACAATCCTATACTGTTAATTTGCTAAATTTTGACTACATTCTTCCCATTTTGTATAGTCTCTGTTTGTCTCTTCCTTTGCTGTAAAAAAAAAAAAGGACAAAAAAGTTTCTATCTAGTACAGTGTTTGAAACATAATAGGCACATAATAAATGTGATTATTGCAGTGATTTGAACAATGTGGAAATATTATTAACAGGAGTTGTGGTAATCAAGGCAGGTTCTATTACTTTTATACACTATTATTTTTACAGTACTCTAATTCTTATTGGGGATATTTATGTTAAGATTTTCTTAGTCTATGTAAAATTTTTTTCTTAAGTCTTCCTTTCCTGGATATATGTGGCAAACATAAAAACTGAATAAAGAAAAAGCCAAAGAAAGCTTTTTCGTTCACTTTATATTTCCACAAAGAGTAAGGTCAGTAAATTTGTGGGGCTTATTAGTCCCCTTTTATTTCACTGAACGTTTTTTAATTGAATAGATATGGAGAGAGGAGAAAGATAATCTGGAAGAAAAAGTACTTTTGAATAACAAGGTTTCCATATAACTTTTATTTTAAATAAAATATTCATATTATTTAAGTCCCCCACCCCCTTTCTGTCCTAAACACATAATAGAACTCTTACAAGCTATTCAAATTTTAAATTTCAGATGGGCTAGTTATCTCTCTCTAAGAAGCAATGCGATAAAAGGAGATAATTAGAAATAGTCTCTTGTCAAACTATCACAATACAAAATGTTTCTATGATAGTGTCACCAGTCTAGTTAACAGTGATGTAATGAAATATTTTTCATTAATACAAATCATTTATGCAATTAAAAAGTATACTTATCTTCAAATTTTATTTCTTCTCTGAAGTATCGGTTAAGTTCAGTTCAGCTCAGTCGTGTCCAACTCTTTGCGACCCCATGAATCACAGCACACCAGGCCTCCCTGTCCATCACCAACTCCCGGAGTTCACTCAAACTCATGTCCATCAAGTCGGTGATGCCATCCAGCCATCTCATTCTCTGTTGTCCCCTTCTCCTCCTGCCCCCAATCCCTCGCAGCATCAGAGTCTTTTCCAGTGAGTCAAGTCATTGCAAGAGGTGGCCAAAGTATTGGAGTTTCAGCTTTAGCACTGGAGTATGCGTAAGTGTAAATAGTTTCAGGTGGCAGAATGGGCCATACATTTTCATGTTTCACTTGTGTTTGAAAGATTTGTTTGTTTATAATTTTCATATTAATTTCTAAGTGATCTAGATTCTCCCCTTTGACGTAAATTTGCTTATGAAATTTTTATAGAACTAGAATCTAATTTAGATAAGTCATTTAGTCTTGAATGCCTTTTTCCTCCTGACTTTGGTATCTTCACTCAGAATCCTATAATAAAATAGCAATTGCCAACATTTCATACAACTTCATTTTGATTATATTGTCCCTCCTCAACATTGCTCAGTTTTATAAATGCTTCCAGGGCTATAATTGTTGGTGTGAATCTTCTGAAAATAAATGTATTATGTCAATCTAAATGCAAATCCCATTGCACACGAAGTGGTATAAAATGTAGATGATGATGACATGTGTTTGAGATTGAGAATGTAATTCTCACTTAATAAATTTCTCTACAAGTGTGAAAAAAACAACGTAGAGAAAATATTTTCCTAAATAATTTTCATTTGTAATAAATAGTCTTATACTTAAGACTAACCTTAGAAATTATTTATCTCAAGTGTCTGGGATATGAGATGTCCAAAGAATCCAAGTAACTTGACTATCTAGGGTTACATAAGTTTAAAGCAGGAAAAATATTTCTCGGTACACTTAAGGGTCCCTTGTATTTCTGGTTAACGTCCAATACCTTTGAAACATTTTAAACTGAGAACTTTCAGTTGTAAGTAGAACATGTGTGAAAAGATTCAACTAACTGATGTATAATCACATGCTTCCTTTAAATGTCATAGACTGTCTAACACCAGGACCAGATCTGGCACACACCCTTTTTATTATATGACCAGGAGGCTATGATAGTTTTTCACATTTCTAATTGAAAAAAATAAAAGAAAAAATTTTATAACATCAGTTCAGGTGCGCAGTTGTGTCAGACTACAACCGCACAAACCGCAGCACGCCAGGCCTCCTTGTCCATCACCAACTCCCGGAGTCCACCCAAACCCATGTCCATTGAGTCAGTGACGTCATCCAATCATCTAATCCTCTGTCATCCCCTTCTCCTCCTGCCCTCAATCTTTCCAGCATCAGGGTATTTTCCAATGAGTCAGCTCTTCACAACAATGGCCAAAGTATTGGAGTTTCAGCTTCAACATCAGTCTTTGCAATGAACACCCAGGACTAATCTCCTTTAGGATGAACTGGTTGGATCTCCTTGCAGTCCAAGGGACTCGTAAGAGTCTTCTCCAGCACCACAGTTTAAAAAGCATCAATTCTTTGGCACTCAGCTTTCTTTATAGTCCAACTCTAACACCCATACATGACCACTGGAAAAACCATAGCCTTGACTAAACGGACCTTTGTTGGCAAAGTAACGTCTCTGCTTTTTAATATGCTGTCTAAGTTGGTCATAACTTTCCTTCCAAGGAGTAAGCATCTTTTATTTCATGGTTGCAATCACCATCTGCAGTGATTTTGGAGCACAGAAAAATAAAGTCAGACACTGTTTCCACTGTTTCTCCATCTATTTGCCAAGAAGTGATGGGCCCGGATGCCATGGTCTTAGATTTTTGACTGTTGAGCTTTAAACCAACTTTTTCACTCTTCTCTTTCACATTCATCAAGGGACTCTTTAGTTTTTCTTCACTTTCTGCAATAAGGGTGGTGTTATCGGCATATCTGAGGTTATTGATATTTCTCCCAGCAACCTTGATTCCAGCTTGTGCTTCATCCAGCCCAGCGTTTCTCATGATGTACTCTGCATATAAGTTAAATAAGCAGGGTGACAGTATACAGCCTTGACGTACTCCTTTTCCTATTTGGAACCAGCCTGTTGTTCCATGTCCAGTTCTAACTGTTGCTTCCTGACCTACATATAGATTTCTCAGGAGGCGGGTCAGGTGGTCTGGTATTCCCATCTCCTTAAGAAATTTCCACAGTTTATTGTGATCCACACAGCCAAAGCTTTGGTATAGTCAATGAAACAGAAATAGATGTTTCTTGCTTTTTCGATGATCCAACAGATGTTGGCAATTTGATCTCTGGTTTCTCTGCCTTTTCTAAAACAAGCTTGAACATCTGAAAGTTCATGATTCACATATTGCTGAAGCCTGGCATGGAGAATTTTAAGCATTACTTTACTAGCGTGTGAGATGAGTGCAATTGTGCAGTAGTTTGAGCATTCTTTGGCACTGCCTTTCTTTAGTACTGGAATGAAAATTGATCTTTTCCAGCCCTGTGGCCACTGCTGAGTTTTCCAAATTTGCTGGCATATCGAATGTAGCACTTTCACAGCATCATCTTTCAGGATTTGAAATAGCTCACCTGGAATTCCATCACCTCCACTAGCTTTGTTTGTAGTGATGATTCCTAAGGCCTACTTGACTTCGCATTCCAGGATGTCTGGCTCTAGGTGAGTGATGACACCACTGTGATTATCTAGATCATAAAGATATTTTTTGTACAGTTCTTCTGTGTATTCTTGCCACCTCTTCTTAATATCTTCTGCTTCTGTTAGATCCATACCATTTCTGTCCTTTATTGAGTCCCCCTTTGCATGAAATGTTAACTTGGCATCTCTAATTTTCTTGAAGAGATCTCTAGTCTTTCCCATTGTATTGTTTTCCTCTATTTCTTTACATTGATCACTGAGGAAGGCTTTCTTATCTCTCCTTGCTATTCTTTGGAACTCTGCACTCAAATGGGTATATCTTTCCTTTTCTCCTTTGCTTTTCACTTCCCTTCTTTCCACAGCTATTTGTAAGGCCTCCTCAGACAGCCATTTTAATTTTTTGCATATCTTTTTCTTGGGGACGGTCTTGATTCCTGTCTCCTGTACAATGTCATGAACTTCCATTCATAGTTTTCAGGCACCCTGTCTATCAGATCTAGTCCCTTAAATCTATTTCTCACTTCCACTGTATAGTCATAAGGGATTTGATTTAGGTTATATGTGAATGGTACAGTGGTTTTCTCCACTTTCTTCAATTTCAGTCTGAATTTTTCAGTAAGGAGTTCATGATCTGAGCCACAATCAGCTCCCAGTCTTATTTTGGTTGACTGTATAGAGAGTCTCCATCTTTGCCTGCAAAGAATGTAATCAATCAGATTTCGGTGTTGACCATCTGGTGATGTCCATGTGTAGAGTCTTCTCTTCTGTTGTTGGAAGAGGGTGTTTTCGATGACCAGTGCGTTCCCTTTGCAGAACTCTATGTCTTTGTCCTGCTTCTTCTGTACTCCAAGGCCAAATTTTCCTGTTACTCCAGGTGTTTCTTGACTTCCAGTTCCCTATAATGAAAAGGACATCTTTTATGGGTGTGAGTTCTAGAAGGTGTTGTAGGCCTTCATAGAACTGTTCAACTTCAGTTGAACAGGTCTTCATAGAACTGTTCAATTTTTTTATAACATAAAAATTGTATAAAATTCACATTTTGGTGTCCATGAATAAAATTATTTTGAAACATAGCTATGCTACTTTTTTTCTGTATTATCTTTGTCTTTTTTCGCTCTACAAAGATAAAGTTGACTATTTGCATCAGAAACCATGTATACCACAGAGCCTAAAATATTTATTATCTGGATCTTCATACACACACACAAAACTTGATGACCTCTGGTGTCACAGGTCTACTCAAATATCATTTAATTTTATTTGGAATGTGTCTTTTTTTGATACTGTTGACTATTTATTAGAGGTTTGTCTCTTGAAAGTACAGACTAAAATGTAGATTTTGTCAGGAGAAACGCAATTCATGTCTCTTTCGTAGAGAAGGTGACCCCAACATTTTGGTCTTATTGCTCTATGGGACATTAACCAACCTATTTTCCAACTTAGGAAACCTTCCTCAAATGACCATGAAAATTTTCTCAGATGATATGATAAAGAACTTCACATCTTGCAAGTTCTCTCTTTAATGAGTTAATCAAACCTTGATTACTGTCTACTCAATATTTTTATGAGAGGCATGTTTAAACCTTTTGAAAATAATGCTTTGATACATGAAATTATTTTGCTTTCCTAGTAAAGGTAATAATACATTTTAAAAAAACTTCCCTTCTGGGTACTGAATTCCCTGGGTAAAACAAGTTATTATTTCAGTCAACATTTAGCATTAAGACTTAAATGTATCTATTTCAACATTTCAATTTTATTTAATTCGAAGTGCCAACCTCACTCACTAAGAAATATGTGTCTGCTCAGTCTTAGTAAGAAGAACTTTTGTAATACGCTTTCCCATTCTGTCATCTTCCCTTTTTGTCCCATGCTTCTGGCACTGGGGGATGGAAAATGGAAAAAGTCAAGAGTTAAAATGCAGCAACATATGCCCTACATGAGTTGGCAGTGCTTGTTTTTCATTGGTTGGAATATTTGCAACATCTAGTATAAGTAGCGGGCTTCCCTAGTAGCTCAGCAGTAAAAACCTGCCTGAAATGTCAGACATGTGTTTAATCCCTGGGTCAGGAAGATCCCCTGAAGAAAGAAATGGACCTACTCCTGTTTCTTGCCTGGGAAATCCCGTGGATAGGGAAGCCTGGTGGGCTACAGTCCATGGAGTTGCAAAAGAGTCAAACACAATTTAGTGACTAAACAACAACAGTATAAGTAGTAACAAGTTTGCTGTCCCCATTCTACTGGTATACAACAGAGTGTGTGGCTGACATGAACTTAATTTTACACATGCCTTCAACAGTGATCAGCTAACTTCATCCCTTTCTGCATCCAATTTGCTTGTCTTGTTTCTCCTCCTAAACTTTACCATTGTCCCTTCCAGGTCTGTAATAATTTTGTCCTGTAGTACAAAAAAATATATAATTTTGTACTATAGTACAAAGTTTCTTGTATATTTGAATCCCTTCAGCAGGGATACATCTCATAAGGTTATGGACAATGAGGTAATTTTTTAACTCCTCAACTTAAAACAAAAACATGACATAGTGTCAAGCATGTTGAGATAATTTATAAATTTGTAGTCTGTAATAATTTCTCTTCAAGTCACTTAGTCATTTATCTCACATATCTCTTTAGAACCAAGAACATGAACAGGTATGGATGATCTGTTTAATATCTCTACCAGTTTTCCCTAGAACACTTTCTACGCCAGCTAGATATTAAGTCTGATGGATAAATAATCAGTAGTCTAAGGCATAGAGTGACAGTCTTCTCTCTTGCACATACTCATACCAAAATTCTTTTGTCTTTCTCCCTTCAACTTCAGAGAGAAGAACCAGTTTAATGTCTCCATCCATTCTCCAAAACAGGAAACAGTGAAAGGATTACATCCTATGGTAAATACTGAAATGTGGTTGCCAAGAGAAAATCTTTTTATATTTGTCCTCTGTATTTCTATTCACACCAACCCTCCACACCACCCCTCCACACCAATATTGTGTATACACCAATCTCTCTTACACAAGGTTTTCAAACCAGTCCAAGGTCTTTAGTCCCTGGGTTTGTGGGAATGGACACACCAATAATCAGGTTCTCTTTGAATTTAGCCTTAGAATTTGTTTTGTTGTTTTCAATAATGGGCTCTATCCATTCTTAGAATCTCAACTGGTATTTTGCTTCATCCTTTTATGTAATGTAGTACTTTGTGGGTGTATGGACATTTCTGTTAGATCAGAAGCGGAATTGGGCAGAATTTATTGGAAGGCTTACTGAAGTGGCAGAGATCAACATTTCTCAAATATAGAAAAATATATTATGACTTTGTAAGAATATGTGATGAAGAATACATATTTTTCTGAGCTTTGTTTCATGTTTTAAGCATGAAAGACTGGCAAGAAAACCGTTTATGTTTTTGTAGATAAGAAAAACGGGCAATTTTAACCATATGTGAAGAATTTAAAATCACAGATAGTTTTATGACTTAAATATATCAATTTGTAAAAACGAAAGTTGTATAGTTAGAGGAAGCCCAGTAGGCTTAGGAAGTAATCAGTCTCTTCCCTCTAAATAGAAATGCAACTGGCCCTGTTCTTAAGCCTCATGGGGCCTGAATGACTTGAATGTGTTTATTGTCAAACCCACGTACTTACTGTCAAACCCACGTGAAGAGGAAATGATTACAAATTGCAAAATTATAAATCGTCTCAACATGCTTGATGCTGTATTATGTTTTTCTTTTAAATTGAAGAGTTAAAAATGTACCTCACTGTCCACAACTCTATTGAGTAATATTTTGATTATAAAGATACATTTTCAAGCTAAAGCATAAATAGCACTAAAACATATATGCTTAGAAATTTAGTGATCTGCCTATTTAATCTATCATCAAATACCACCATTCTTACCACACCAGACTCTGGAATTATATTAGTGTTTAAAAAAGGCAAGCAGGTCATATTTAAAATCATGTGTCTATAAAATTCAGTTCTTTTGAGTGATCACAATGTCACATGTAGGTATCAAATAAATTTAAAAAATAAATTTACGTGCTTTCAACCTCTAACATTTTTAGAGTTCAATGCAAATAACTTTATGAACAGAATTTAAATATTCCAAATCTGTTTAACAAGCACTTAGCATATATATATATATATATACACACATATATATAATACGTATGTACTAAAAACAGTTAAATATTTTAATATTTTAAGCACACATTACATGAGGCACAATCTTAAGGATTCTTTTTAAACAGAACAGCAATCCTTAATTTGGAAATTCCGGTCCAAATGGAATTTTTAGAAAGATTTTTGTTAATCTTATTATTTTCTGAAAATAATGATATATGTCTTTAGTAAGATATATTGTGCTTAATGATTTGCTGTACTACATAATGAAATACATTTTTATTTTAAAAAGGATCATTTAAATATGTTTGGTTCATATTGCCTTCTAAAGCATTCTTCAATTATAATAATTAGGTTAGACTAGAAGGGAATGGCAATCCACTCCAGTATTCTTGTCTGGAGAATTCCATGGACAGAGAAGCCTGGCGGGCTATAGTCCATGGAGTCTCAAAGAGTCAGACACAACTGAGCAACTAACACTTTCTTCTTTCTTTCTTTCCTGAGGTAGTTGAGTTAAAATAAGTTTTATTAAAATGTATGATTAAATTAAATCCTATACCAAGTGAAACTCATCCCACTAGCATTCAAGCAGCATCTACTTATTTATGGTTTTCTCTCTCAAATGTGTTATATAGAATTAAATTACAGACAGATATAACACATATGCAATCTTCTAATGCACAATGGCTTATGCTTTTCCAGTAACTTCACAATTTTTGATGGCTACAGTAAAGTATCTCTTACCTTTAATTGATCTCATACACATGAATTTCCATTTAGAAAGCTTTTACCCTTAGCACAGGAAGTATTTTAAAATTTCCTTGATGAAATGCAATGGAACAATACAATTTAAGTGAGGCAGATTCCTTATGTACACCCAGTGGAAGTGGTTAAAAAAAAAAAAAAGATTTTACTCTGAACCAGTATATTGATTTCTAGGAATTAATTGCATTAAGAGTTAATACTTCTATCCTAAAGATAGAAAAAAAGCAGTTCTTCACAGCCTAATTTTATGTGTTTCACAAAGTTATTTTTACCAATAGGGCTAACAGCTTATCTGCTGAGGATATTTAAATGTTTTTCGTGTAATTAATACATTGTTGAAAACACCATCTTCTTATAATGATATATTTAAAAACATATATTTTAATGAGTATCAGTCTCTAGTGTTTTAATATGTTTCACCTGAAACATAAGCCAAAATCTCTCTCAGAGGCGTCAATTAAAAATATTCCGGCTCTTCTGGCAGAGTATTATAAAAATATTCAAGTCTTTTCACTAGCTCCCTAATGTCAGCCACACTGATTTTCAAGGTTTATTTTGAATTTAAGTATATTTTTCCTTCATGTCCTTTTTTTTAAAACCCTTGCTTCTATTAAGATCTTTATATTGTCCCACCTAGCCTTAGTTCAGGGTAGTTGAGAAGTGTCAGTATGAAGCCAAAATAAATATTTAAAATGAGCTTTTTATTCAGATCAGGTTGCTACCATGTGAGTCACAGTTCCTTGATAATTTGTATAAAGGGACCCTCCCCCATGACTTGCGGTCATGTTGGCCTTGTAGTGGTCTACAAAGAGTGAGCTGAGCCTATGTCATGTTGCAGCTCTTTCATCCTGTCTGAGAATCAAATCCCTACCTAGAAATGGGTAGTAGCAATGTTATAAACATATTAGAGATGAGTCTGTGGGTCAGCATCAAAATGAGAAAGTTATGTGGTTCATATAAAGATGCCAACAGATACCTTTAAAGAACATATAATACCTTTAAAAAACACTTATTTATTAACGACAAATGATGTAAGTGATCTAGATGTTCTGAAAGCAAAAGAAATCATAACATGTGACTCATCTGAGCAAACCAGATTCAAAGAACTTTGTTAATCCTTTAGAATGCACACGAGGAGTATAATTAAGCCACACACAGATACACACACACACACACAGATTCTAGTCTTTTTCTCTGGATTCTCTTGTTTGTGCCATTTAGACTCTTCCCACCTCTTTAATCTGCCCTGCTTTCCATACATAATACAGATTGCAAGTATTTAATGACAGGCAGAGTGAATTTTTGAACATTTTCCAAGTTGTTCTACTTACTATTCCTTAGCAGAAGCTCACCTTAGTCCTGCTGGAACCTATATAAAACTTTTAAAAAACACTGACATATTTGGATTTACTGGCTAGGCTCCTTTGATGTGAACCATAAAAATATTGTCTTTATTGTAATAATATTTTTAAACCAAATTTGGTGAAAGCAAGAACAATATGGGTATACTTTTAGTTGAAATTTAACTTATACAAAAGCCATCTCCAGTAAAAATGTGCTCATGTGGCATTGTTTTCTATATCACTACAAACTCTTCAGTTCAGTTCAGTTCGGTCGCTCAGTCGTGTCCGACTCTTTGCGACCCCATGAATCACAGCAGGCCAGGCCTCCCTGTCCATCACCAACTCCCGGAGTACACTCAAACTCATGTCCACAGAGTCGGTGATGCCATCCAGCCATCTCATTCTCTGTCGTCCCCTTCTCCTCCCGCCCCCAACCTTTCCCAGCATCAGAGTCTTTTCCAGTGAGTCAACTCGTCGCATGAGGTGGCCAAAGTATTGCAGTTTCAGCTTTAGCATCAGTCCCTCCAATGAACATCCAGGATTGATCTCCTCTAGAATGGACTGGTTGGATCTCCTTGCAGTATAAGGGACTCTCAAGAGTCTTCTCCAGCACCACAGTAAGCATCGATTCTTTGGCGATCAGCCTTCTTCACAGTCCAACACTCACATCCATACATGACCACGGGAAAAACCATTGCCTTGACTAGACAAACTCTTAGCAGAGTATAATTTGTTCATGAACACTTTTAATCCTGATGAAGAAATTGAAGGTAGGAGTATCATTGCCAATTAGTCACTATGTGCTTTGTATTGAACTTTTATAGTATTTTGCCCTTTTTTTCTCTGCCTAATTGAAATAAGGATGCACTAAGCTTCCGTGGCGGAGAAGGCAATGGCAAGCCACTCCAGTACTCTTGCCTGGAAAATCCCATGGATGGATGAGCATGGTAGGCTGCAGTCTGTTGGGTCGCTAAGCGTTGGACACGACTGAGAGACTTCACTTTCAATTTTCACTTTCACACATTGGAGAAGGAAATGGCAACCCACTCCAGTGTTCCTGCCTGGAGAATCCCAGGGATGGGGGAGCCTGGTGGGTTGCCGTCTATGGGGTTGCACAGAGTCGGACTCTACTGAAGCGACTTAGAAGCAGCAGCAGCGAGCTTCCGAGAATGACTAATGGGATTTGAGGTGGGAGGAGGAATTTTGTGTTTATGTTCAAAATCTGACTAAATAAGTGACATAAAGAGCAACATTATGAACATCATCTCTTCAAAATCTGATCCACGCTCCTAGAACCTTGAGCTTTTTTTTTCTTTTCCTATTATGTCAATTAGAGCTATTATATTTTTTTCTTTTTTTTTTTTGGCACACAGCCAGGCATGTGGAGGAAGGATAAACACAGATTTTAAAATTGTACTCAGTGGCATTTAAGAGGAGGAAGGCATCCAACACAGAATGTGAGAGCGTCTTAGGACATGTATCAGTTCAGTCGCTCACTTGTGTCTGAATCTTTATGACCCCATGGACTGCAGCACAGCAGGCTTCGTTTTCATCACCAGCTCCCGGGGCTTGCTCAAATTCATTTCCATTGAGTCACTGATGCCATCCAACCATCTCATGCTCTGTCATCCCTTTTTCCTCCTGCCTTCAATTTTTCCTAGCACCAGGGTCTTTTCCAATGAGTCAGTTCTTCCCATCAGGTGGCCAAAGTATTGGAGTTTCAGCTTCAGCATCAGTCCTTCCAATGAATATTCAGGACTGATTTCCTTTAGGATGGACTGGTTGAATCTCCTTGCAGTCCAAGGGACTCTCAAGAGTCTTCTCTAACACCACATTTCAAAGGCATCAATTCTTCAGTGCTCAGCCAAAGACATGTTTATTGTGCAGTTATATTAGATGGAGAAAGCCCATGGAACCCAGGTTCTAGAGTGGTGTCAATCAAAGCTTTACTCTATTTCAAATTTTGGGGGTTTTTTCTAGTGTCACACATTCATGCTAAATTACAGTGTTGGAACCTCTGTCATAGTTAAGAAGGCAAGATATAGGAGTCAAAATATTGACTCCTAATATTACAATCTATTTTGATGGGAAGCCAGATACAAAAAGTCAGTTCCTACAGAAAAACAAAACCACCACCATGTATCTCATAAAAATGTGTTAGAAGGAGATGCTGACAATTTTCTGCAGATTAAGTCAGAATGCTAGAAATTATCTATAGAGTATTATTATTTATGTTATTTTATTGATTGCCAGAAACATTCTAAGATCAGTTGCAATTTCTTTTCCACAGTGGTTTTACAAACCCTGTGTTACAAGTAAGAGGTCCAGTATGACCACTTTTGTATTTTTTCCTAATTCACTGTGTACTGTTAAAACTTGACCTAGCACTGAGAATACAACTCTCCTAGTGAAGGGACTAGAGCTTGGATCGTTTTAGAAGGCAACAAAGGGGGGTGTCAGATGGTTCTCTTTGTGGGAAAAAACTAGGTTCAAAATGGGAAAGGGAGTTTGAGAAGAAAGAAAAAGAGGATAAACTGAGAGGATTCAAAAGAAATATCAGGACATTTCTTCTTATTTTACTAACTTTGACCTTTGGAAGTGTTTATAACCCACAAAAGAAGAAAATCTTGTCATTGTTTTATAGTAACAAAAGTTTTGCTTTTATACTTTCTTTTGGGATTATCTTTATGGAAAAGCCTGTAGGAAATGCTATTAATGCAAAGGCAAGCATATTTCTATTTAGTTTAGTTCTGCTTCTGCAGCAGTGCCTTTATGTGTCAGCAGAAACCCACAGTCTGAGCAAGGCTAATTTTTAGAAACCTGCTAATGCAGAAATATGAGTGAAAGAACATAGAATGTGATGCAAATTTTTTCCAATGTGGAAAATGCCCTGAAATTGAGAAACTTAAGCCTCTTACAATGAACACATGCCATAGGAAACATTAAATAGATTAATAGAGAAAGGCAATAAAAGTGAGAAAAGTACTGAAAATTTATTTGGAGAAGTTTTGCTTTCAAGTCTAAGTAAGGTAAAGTTACATAAAAGTCACCTTGACAAAACATGAATGGGGCAATGCCTACTAGTTTCCATGTATATTCCTTAAAAAAGCTCACATTATCAAAACAGTTGTTAAAATAGGCAAATTCATTTATTGATTAGAAATATTTGGTCCAATAATAAAATTTCTTGAAGACATATTGATATGCTTTGCTAGAAAATTTTGACTATAATATCTAAACTCTATGATAAAAATTCAGGTTATGCTTACTTTCAATTTTGAATGATATAAAGAGATTGCCCTATTCTCAACTTTACAATCAGCCCAGCAATTCTTGAAGAATCTTCCTATCTTGTGTAGTATTGTGATATACAGAGTCCAAGACCATTCAAAGTAACATACTGAATTGCTAGAGTAATTTTTAAGTTTTTTCTATGTGTTTTGTTATTTGCAAATCAATACTTCTCTATCAAATATAAATTATATTTTTAAACTTTAAAGGCATTGGCCACAATATCCATTTCCATAATGAAAACATGTGCTGCTTCACACATCAAAATGGTGAAATAATAGAACACGCTCTTGCCGTCTTCCATAAGAACTGCAGTAGTCCAAGTTCCTGATATCCTAGCTTCTCTCTGCCCATTCTGTGACCAGGAAAATATGAGTGCAAGGGCTGTACCATCAGCTCATTACAGGAGAGGTTGTTCTGAGAGGTTAGGAATAATAATTACAAGAACGAAGGCATAAGGGAGAAAAAAAGACACACAAGCAGAGCTAACAAAGGGAACATATGAAGGAATGAAAGGAAGGAGAGAGAGAAGGAAGGAAGAGGAAAAAGAGAAGAGAAAAGAAAGAAGATAGAGGGAGAATATAAACACAAAATAAAATCAGGATGAGAAAGGAAACAGCACCAGAGTTCTTTTTCTCCTTTTCTCTTTCCAATGCCCAGTATATAAGCAAACAATATAAAAATGTATTCAGTCCAATTTTAGGACATAGCCTGACCCAGGATATAAATAAGGAAAAGTGACCACTGAATTACTCTTTAAAATTGAAACAAAAATGATGTATATTTTAAAATAATAACATAATTTCATTGATTTCAGGGAACAGGAAGTAGATGCTAAACCCCCTAAATACTAATCCTTGGTGAAGATGAATTCACTTTACCAAAATGCTATAATATTTAAACTTTGATTAATGTGTTGCAACTAAAGTCATGATACTTTGTTTTTTAAAATGTATAATAGCACTTAACTAAAATATTTTATATGCATTTGACACAGAAATTCCATTAAGCATGAAAATCAATTTAAATACCAGGATACATTTATATATAGTCAATGTTCAGGAAATTTAGGGATATTAAAAATAAAATTCAGGCCTTAGGTTTGCTTAGGATATATTGGATCTAGAGATTTTTGAAGCTTTAGTAAATAAGTATCCTCATAAGCAATATTAATGTTCTTAGAGACAATGTAGCATACAAATGCTTATATATTTTCCTTATCTTTTTGTTTCTCCAAAAGCATCTTCTCAGAGTAGTGTGAGGGAACAGTAGTTATGGTATTACTCACACAGTGAAGGGTACCTTTTATAATATTCATAGAATGGGTGGGAGATATAATGAGAAAGTGAGAGGAAAGATATGAGAAATTAGATTTACCTTGCATGCCACTTGATTTAAAGGAGGTTCGTGGAGCCCTCTGCCTTGCCGGGTTTAATGACTGCATTTGAATTTGATGATAAAGGCATAACGGCAAATTAGCAATGCCTGTCATGGGGAAGGGAAGTAAGATGAACGTTTTGTGTGGATAGGCAATTTACATCCCAACACGAGTGGTAGGTAGACAGGCATAAAGGAGAACTGAATAATTGACTCCCAAGTTAATAGAAATTTTCAAGACCCTGCTGTCTTCATCTCACATTTAAACACGTGGCCTCTTCAGTAGCAAATTCTATTGTTTTTATACATCATGATTCTTCTTCCCTAGTCATGAATCTCTGACCTAGGCATGAGAAAATAAAATTTTTCCCCTCGGGAAGAGAAAGATAACATGAGAGAGGACATCTCTTCAGATGAAAGAATATCTAATATGCAAAAACAGAAACAGTTGATGTCCATCATCTCCAAGATGTAGAGAGAAGAAGAGAAAAATATGTATTTGAAGCTTCAAGTTGCATACAAAGAGAAAAATAAAATAGAGAGAAGCAGAAGTCAGAGGGAGAAACCTTATAGATGTCACTGTTTGTTTTTGCTTAGTTTTGTTTTTAACACAACTTGTATTTTCATTAGGATTACTACTGTTTTCTTAAGCTTGCTCCAGCAGTTATTCACTTTCTTTTTGCAATGAAAATTACTGTACAATAAAATAAATGAGTATAAAGTAGAATGTGCAGAAGGTTTTTCTTCCAATCTTTGAAGAAAGAAACAATGTGTTTGTTAGGGAATTTATAAATATTAACATAAATATAAGACACATGACAAAATCAGTCTTTGGCTATCAAGAATCAGGAAGGTTGGAGCTGACTCATAATATTTTTGTCTTAAAAGTATGCTTTTTCACATCAACTAGAGGAAACTCAGAACGTCGTTATTTTCCCCTTTGTCTCTTGTTTACTTATCCTCTTCACTACAGATGTGAGTATTTCGTTTCTATCTTCCACGTCTTAGAAAATATAATGATTAACATATGTCAAGTTAGCATGTTACTTGTCCATTTATGTGGAGAAAGGATGCTTTTCCTATCACTTCCTTTTCCAGTCTCCCAGGGAAGGAAGTCATAGTGACTTTATCTCAGTCCACCGACATCCTTGGTCTATAGCCAGTTCTTTGCCTTCCTTTGGAGATCTCCATGTACTAATGTAAGTCACACCAGTGTTTTGAGAAGGGGTGAGAATTGCCGAATTGTTCGTGTCAATGTAGTGGAACCCTCTAATTCCCAGTAGATCTAACATTTTGGGAACTGTTTCTGCATTTACAAATTTTTTCAAATCTAAATTTAACACACTGTGAAAGAAAAATGCATATGCTGGTTTCTTGTTTCAAGATTTTAGAGGGAAAATAATCAAATTTTTAACACTTTAACCACAAACACTGGTACTTCTCTGGCAGTTCGGTGGTTAAGGCACTGTGTTTCCAAGGTAGGGGGTGCACACTGGATCCCTAGGCAGGGGGCTAAGATCTCACACGTGGTATGGCCAAAAACATATTACAAAAAAAAACTAATAAACACATACACTAAATTGCATGCTGAAGAGCAGCTACTAAAAATTCATTTAAAGGCCCAAAATTCATTTAATACTGGGTAGTTCCTGTGCAATTCTGTTTTATCTAATAATAAATGCATTTAATTATCATTTCTCTTTTATTTTTTCACAACCTTTGGGTTATTATATTTCAGTATAAGTAAAAATATGGAATATTGGAAAGAAATATAAATATTTAGAAAATATGTGCACTATGTATTTTTATAAGTCTCCTCATGGTACCTTTCCAAAAGTATTAAATTAAGTAAGTGCTTTAACAAGTAAATGTAAATGGGAGGCAATATTATTGGAGTCTACTTTGTAAAAATGAATTATTTCTATATGAAACTTCTCCCAATATTAACACTAATGTATCCATAAGCAATATTCATAAAAAAATAATAAACAGTATTTAATAAATCATTATTTATCTAGAGATACATTCAAAATAAAAATATTTACTTTTATTTTAATCATAAAACCTAAAACTTTATTTATTAGTGAGTTCCTCCTTAAAGCTTAGAAGCCTGGTGTGCTGTCCATGTGATTGCAAAGAGTAGGACATGACTGAGCTACTGAAAGGAACTGAACTGAAAGTCTTTTGTTAAAAGGATTGTTTTGGTTTATTTTTTGCTAAAAGAAAGAAGAAATTATTTAAGAAATCTAATGCAAGGGAAATAAATCCATGAACAGAAAGAGACTATAAAAATACAATGGTTAAGATTGACAAGCTATAGGTAAAATTATCAGTTGAGAACAAAGAAGTGATCCATGATTTCTCTCAAGATCATCAATGGCATCACCTAAATACTTATAAACTCAATTGTTTATCTCAAGTCGAATGCTTGCTTTGAATTCTAGAATGATGTGTTGTTGTGCAGTCACCGAGTCATGTCCTACTCTTTGTGACCACATGCACTGCAGCATGCGAGGCTTCCCTGTCCTTCACTGTATCCAGGAATCGCTCAGATCATGTCCACTGAGTCAGTGATGCTATCCAATTATCTCATCCTCTGCTGCCGCTTTCTCCTTCCACCTTCAGTCTTACCCAGAATCAGGGTCTATTCCAGTGAGTCAGCTCTTCACATCACGTGGCCTAATTATTGGTGCTGCAGCTTCAGCATCAGTCCTTCTGATAAATATTCAGGGTTGATTTCCTTAAGGTTTGAATGGTTTAATCTCCTTGCTGTGCCGGGGACCCTCAAGAGTCTTCTCCAGAACTACAATTCAAAAGCATTAATTGGTGCTCAGCCCTTTTTATGGTCCAACTCTCACATATGTACATGACTGCTAGTAAAACTATAGATTTGATTATATGGACGTTTGTCCAAAAGTGATGTCTCTGACTTTTAATATGTTGTCTTGTCCAGGTTTGTCACAGCTTTCCTGCCAAGGGGCGAGCATCTTTCAATTCCTTGGCTGTAGTCACCGTCTGCGGTGATTTTGGAGCCTAAGAAAATAAAGTGTGTCACTACTTTCAATTTTTCCCCTTCTGTTCACTATGAAGTGATGAGATTGGATGCCACAAGCTTAGATTTTTAATGTTGAGTTTCAAGCTAGTTTTTCCACTCTCCTCCTTCACCGTCTCAAAAAGTTCTTTAGATCCTCTTCATTTTCTTCCATTAGAGTGCTATCATACCACTCTAATACCAGGTTGCTGGCATTTCTCTTGGCAATCTTCATTCCAGCTTGAGCTTCATCCAGTCCAGCATTCCACATGATGTATTCTGCATAGAAGTTAAATAAGCAGGGTGACCATATGCAGCCTTGGCATTCTCCTTTCCCAATTTTGAACCAGTTGCTGCATGTCCAATTCTAGCTGTTGCTTCTTGACCCTCATACAGGTTTTGCAGGAGACAGGTAAGGTGGTCTGGTACTCCCATCTCTTTAGGAGTTTTCTGTAATTTCTTATGCTCCACACAGTCAAAGGTTTCAGCTTAGTCAGTGAAGCAGAAGTATATATATTTCTGGAATTTCCTTGCTTTTGGCATGATCCAATGAATGTTTGCAACTTGATCTCTGATTCCTCTGCCTTTTCTAAATCCAGCTTCTGCATCTGGAAGTTCTTGGTTCATATACTGCTGAAGCCTATCTTGAAGGATTTTGTGCATAGCCTTACTAGCATATGACATGAGCACAACTATACGGTAGTATGGACATTCTCTGGCATTGCCCTTCTTTGGGATTGGAATGAAAACTGACCTTTTGCATTCCTATGGCCACTGCTGAGTTTTCCAAATTTGCTGGCATATGCAGTGTTGTTCTTCAACAGCATCATCTTTTAGGACTTGAAATAACTCAGCTGGAATTTTGTCACCTCCACTAGCTTTGTAGTAATACTTCCTAAGGCCCACTTGATTTCAGACTCCAGGACATCCGGCTCTAAGTGTGACTGACCACACCATGGTGGTTTTCCTGGGCATCAATTCCTCAATGCTTTGCTTTCTTTTTGGTCCAACTCTCACATCCGTACATGACTACTAGAGAGACCATAGCCCTGACTATACGGACCCTTATTAGCAAAGTGATGTCTTAGGATTTTAACACAGCGTCTAGGTTTGTTCCTGCCAAGAAACAATCATCTTCTAATTTCATGGCTTCAGTCACCATCCACAGTGATTTTTAGAGCCCAAGAAGAGAAAATCTGTCACTACTTCCACCTTTTCCCCTTCTATTTGTCATGAAGTGATGGGGCCAGATGCCATGATCTTAGTTTTGGGTTGTTTTTTTTTTTAATAATTGAGTTTAAACTGTCTTTTTTACTCTCTTCCTTTACCTTCATCAAGAAACTCTTTAGTTCCTTTTCACTTTGCCGTTAAGAGTTGAATCATCTGCATATCTGAGGTTGCTGATTTATCTGTTGTTTTCCTCTGTTTCTTTGCCCTGTTCATTGAAGAAGAACTTCTTGTTTCTCCTTGCTATTCTCTGGCACTCTGCATTTAGTTGAGTGCACCTTTCCCTTTCTCCCTTGCTTTTCATTCTCTTCTATCTTTAGCTATGTGTAAAGCCTCCTCAGACAACCACTTTGCCTCTTGCATTATTTTCTTTGGTATGGTTTTGTTTGCTGCCTCCTGTACAATATTGCGAACTTCTTTGTACATAGTTCTTCAGGCACTCTGTTTACTAGATCCAGTCCCTGGAATCTATTTGTTACCTCCACTATATATTCAAAAAGGATTTGATTTAAGTCATACCTGACTGGCCTAGTGGAGTAACAGGCAAGTTTGACCTTGAAGTACAAAATGAAACAGGGCAAAGGCTAACAGAATTCTGCCAAAAGGACATACTGGTCATAGCAAACACCCTTTCTCAATGACACAAGAGGCGACTTTACACATGGACATCACCAAATGGTCAATACTGAAATCAGAATGATTTCATTCTTTGTAGCCAAAGATGGAGAAACTGTATACAGTCAGCAAAAACAAGACCTGGAGCTGACTGTGGCTCAGGTCATCAGCTCCTCATAGCAAATTTAGGCTTAAACTAAAGAGGACTCTAGACTTTCCCATTCTATTGTGTTTTCCTATCTCTTTGCTCTGTTCACTTAAGAAGGCTTTCTTGTTTATCCTTGCTATTCTCTGGAACTCTGCATTCATTTGGTTATATCTTTCACTTTCTCCTTTGCCTTTTGCTTCTCTTCTCAGCAATTTGTAAGGCCTCCACAAACAACCATTTTGCCTTCTTCCATTTCGTTTTCTTGGGGATGGTTTCGGTCACCACCTCCTATATAGTGTTAAAAACCTCCATTCATAGTTCTTCAGGGCCTCTGTCTATCAGATCTAATCCCTTGAATCGATTTGTCATCTCTGCTGTATAATCATAAGGGATCTGGTTTAGGTCATACCTGAATGACTTAGTGGTTTTCCCTACTTTCTTCAGTTTAAGCCTGAATTTTGCAATAAGGAGCTCATGATCTGAGCCATAGTCAACTCCAGGTTTTGTTTTTGCTGACTGCATATAGTTTCTCCATCTTTGGCTTCAGAGAACATAATCAATCTGATATGGTATTGACCATTTGGTGAGATCCATGTATAGAGTCATCTCATGGATTGTTGCAAAAGTGTTTACTATGACCAGCATGTTCTCTTGACAAAACTATGTTTGCCTTTGCCCTGTTTCATTTTGTACTCCAACGCCAAAGTTATCTGTTACTCCAGGTATCTCTTGACTTCCTACTTTTTCATTCCAGTCCCTTATGATGAAAAGGACATCTTTTTCTGGTGTTAGCTATAGAAGGTCTTATAGGTATTCATAGAACAGGTCAACTTCACCTTTTCTAGCATCAGTGGTTGGGGCACAGACTTGGATTTCTGTGATATTGAATGGTTTGCCTTGGAAAGGAACCGAGATGCTTTGTCTTTTTGTGGTTGCACCCACGTACTACAGTTCAGATTCTTCTGTTGACTGTGAGGGCTACTCCATTTCTTCTAAGGGATTATTGCCCACAGTAGTAAATACAATGGTCTTATGAATTAAACTCACTCATTCCCATTCATTTTAGTTCACTGATTCCTGAGATATCTATGTTCAAATCTTTCTGTCTCCTGTTTAACCATGTCCAATTTTCTTTTATTCATGGACCTAACATTCCAGGTTCCTATGGAATATTGTTCTTTACAACATAGGACTTTACTTCCACCACCAGACACGTCCACAACTGAGTGTCATTTCCACTTGGCCCAGCCACTTCATGCTTTCTAGAGCTTTAGTAATTGCCCTTTGCTCTTCCCCAGTAGCATTTTGGACACCTTCCATTCTGGGTGTCTTATCTTCCAACGTCAAATCTTTCTGTGTTTTCATACTCATCATGGGCTCTTCTTGGCAAGGATACTGGAGTGCGTTGCTATTTCCTCCTTCAGTGGACCATGTTTGGTCAGAACTCTCAACTACGACCCATCCATCTTGGGTGGCCCTGCACAGCATGGCTCATAGCTTCATTGAGTTATACAAGCCCCTTTGCCACAATAAGATTGTGATCCATGAAGGGGAAACTGATTAACTATAACTACATAAACATCTTCAGAAGACTGGCTCTTCTATAGCAAATTTTTAAAAACAATCTAATTTTCCACTCTTCAAAAGTTGAACTTTTCCTTCTTATTCTATGCCCCTGAAAATCGTGCTGCCATGAATCCAATTACTGGTGCTGGTAACCAAAAGAGATCCTAAAGTCCTTCTTTTTTATGTGTATCGCATATCAAACATTCATAAAATGCTGTTATTCAACCTTTTAACCATTCCCTCGTTCAGCTTCCTTCTCTTCATTTCAGCATCGTTGAGTTGATCTCAGGTTTATGTTTCCTTTTAAGCTTTAAAATAACCAGTACCCTGTCTCTAGCATTTACTCTTTTAAGTCATTTCTCCACAGTGCTGTCAGTATATTCTTTTCAAATAAAAACATAATCTTAGAATGACCTATTTATTTTATTTTCACCTTGATAAAAATACCACATTCTAACCATACCTGACTTTTAATAGTGCTGTATTCATCTATCCATCCAGAATCACTGACTGATGTGGGTCTTTGCATTTTATATAAGGTTCTCCAAAAAGTTCAGAAAAACCTAAATAAACTTTTTGGGTACTCCTAAATTATATCAGTACTGAACTGCTTGTGGTTTCCTAAATATTACCTTTCCTTACACTCTTGCAGCAGGCACCCCTAGCTAACCGTTCAATGATCTGATTCAAATATCTTTTCTTCTTTCTCATAAATAGCTAACGGTTTATTCAATAAGTATTGTGTACATATTTCAATTATGGAAATAAGTGATCTTAGTACTGTAATTAAAATAAATATATATATATACACACACAAATGCATACACTTATATATATATATATATATATATGTCTATGGGCTTCCCTGGTGGCTCAGAGGTTAAAGCGTCTACCTGCAATGCAGGAGACCTGGGTTCGATCCCTGGGTCGGGAAGATCCCCTGGAGAAGGAAATGGCAACCCACTCCAGTATTCTCGCCTGGAGAATCCCATGGACAGAGAAGCCTGGTGGGCTACAGTGCATGGGGTCGCAAAGAGTTGGACACGACTGAGAGACTTCACTTTCCCTTTCTTTCACTATATATGTCTATATAATACAAATCTAACCGAATATACAATAAGATATTACAGAACCTAGACTAGTGCCTAGTACCTCACAGTCATTCAGAAAATTACATGAATGAATAGGTGACCGGTGATATTTAAGTTTTATGCAAGTTCTGATAAATACTTGCGCTGTCACAAGGAGCAAGGATGAAGATGTAGAAACAGCACACCTGAACCAATAATTCTAATAATTTGCCTAAGAATATCAGCAGAAAGAAATAGGATTGCCAGTTGAAATAGAAATGGTAATACAAAAAAGAAAGATGTATTCTCTAGACAGTGAGATGAAGTGTCATTATCAATAGTGTTTACAAGAATGTACGTATGCATGCTAGGTTGCTTCAATCATGTCCAACTCTTTGCAGCCCTGTGAACTGTAGCCAGGCTCTCCTGTCCATGGGATTCCCCAGGCAAGAATACTCCTGTGGATTGTGATGCCCTCCTCCAGGGGATCTTCCTGATCCAGGATTGAACCTGTGTCTCTTCCATCTCCTGCATTGGCAGGCAGGTGCTTTACCACTAGCACCACCTGGGAAGCCCACAAGAATGTATAGGAAGTGTTAAATACAAAATGTTAAAATGATTTATGTAGATTCACATAAATATAGTCAACTAATTTTTGATAAAGGAGCAAAAGATGTGCTATTGAGAGAAAGATGTGCTATCAGTCTTTTCAACAGGTGGTGGCAGGATGCCTAGACATTCTCCTACAAAATAATGACTCTAGATACAATCCTTACACACTTCATAAGTATTAACTCAAAAGGGATCAGATATAAATGTAAAACACAAAACTATAAGATTCTTGAAAGATAACAAGAAAAAATTCTAGATAAATTTGGTCATGACAATGACTTTATAGATAAAACACCAAAGTCATGACCCCTTGATAATGATAATTGATAAGTTGGACTTCATTAAAATTAATTATTATCTTTTTCTCTGTGAAACATGCTGACAAGAGAATGAGAAGACAAGCCACAGACTGAGAGGAAATATTTGCAAAAAAAATCAGTAAAGGACTGTTATCCAAAATATATAAACAACTCTTAAAATTCATAAATGAGGAAACAACCTGATAAAAACCTATTAAAAATGGTCAAAAGGCCTGAACAAGCACCTCATCAAAGAAAATGTATAGATGGTATATGACCATATGAAAAGATGCTTTATGTCATAGTATTTAGGAAAATACAAATTAAAGTAAAAATGAGATACCACTTCATGCCTATCAGAATGGCCAAAATCCAGAACTCTGACAGTACCAAATGCTGTCATAAGGATATGGAGTATTAGGAATTTTCATTCAATGCTGGTAGAAATACAAAATTATACAGCAACATTGGGAACCAGTCTGGCAGTGTCTTATAAAACAAACATTCTTTTTTCATATCATCCAGAAGTTGCATTTACTGGTTTTTATTTACCCAAATGAGTTTAAAGCATGTCCACACAAAAATTTGCACATGCATGTTGTATGTTATAGCAACTTCATTTATAATTGCTAAACCTTATAAGCAACCAAGATGTTCTTCAGTAGGTGGATGGATAAATACATGATGGTGCATCCACTCAATGCAACATTATTCCATGTTAAAAATAAATGACCTATCAAGCCATTAAAATACATGAAGAGAACTAAATTGCATAATACTAAGTGAAAGAAGCCAGTCTGAAAAGGCTGTATCATGTATGATTCCAATTATATGATACCCTGGAAAAGGCAAAACTATAGACACAGTTAAAAGATAAATGGCTGCTAGGGGCTTAGTGGGAGTGTGTGATGAATAGGCAAAACACAGAGGATTTATCAGGCAGATTATTATTTATAATAATAAGAAATTATTCCATATCATCCTCAGTGATGATGTCACTATGCATTTGTCCATGTCCATAGAACATGCAGCAACTGAGAGCAAAGTGTGGACTGTGGCTGCTGCTAATGATGTATCAGTATACGTTCATCAGTTATAACAAATGTATTCGGTACAAATGTTGGTAGTTGGGGAGGCTGTGCATGCATGGGAGCAGGGCGAATACACACTTGCTCTTCAATTTTGCTGTAAACCTAAAATAGTTGTTTAAAAGGAGAAAATATGATTTATAATTTTGTAAATGTAGTTTATTAAATTTAAAACAAGGGACTTTTGAGTGTCAGCACACAATGACCAATATTAATATTTTAATTATTATTCTTCTGTCTTACTAAGGCATTCAGATATATGAAATGTGATGCATTAAGTAATATGTATTTCTCTATGACTGCTGCTGCTGCTGCTGCTAAGTCACTTCAGTCGTGCCAGACTCTGTGTGACCCCATACATGGCAGCCCACCAGGCTGCCCTGTCCCTGGGATTCTCCAGGCAAGAACACTGGAGTGGGTTGCCATTGCCTTCTCCAATGTGTGAAAGCAAAAAGTGAAAGTGAAGTCACTCAGTCGTGTCCAACCCTTAGCGACCCCACGGACTGCAGCTTACCAGGCCTCCATCCATGGGATTTTCTAGGCAAGAGTACTGGAGTGGCTTGCCATTGCCTTCTCCACTCTATGACTGCATACACTCTTAAATTTCATAATATCCTGATGTCAGCATTTGAGTGTTAAATTTCATAACGTTACATTTAGTAAAATCAAATTTCAAAAAATTCCAAGATTATTAATTAAATTATTTTAAGAATAGTGTTTCTTCTTTAAGACTCAGCAGGTATATTTCCAAATTTATAAAAGCAATGTATCTCATGCTAAAATGATATTGAATACTTAGATAATATCAACATAAAGCTGAACATTTATACAAATATTGAAATTTATATATATTTGATTGTTAAAAATGGAGTGATGTCTATATTTACCATTCCATGTTTCATTATGTAACCTTAATTTTTGTAGAAAAATCTATTCAACATTGTTCTTCATGTTAGAATAATAAAATATATAGAAACACCTTCAAATAGATTATGTAATAGCCTATCACTAACTAGAAGTAAAACCATGAACAAAAAGGAAAGCTTGTAGTGTTTTCGGTTTAAATAATATTTTTCTGGATGTTTCTAAACTAAACCATAGACTATACTATGTATTTGCAAATTTTATATATATATGAGATTCCAAACATCAGATAGATATGCAGATAGTATCACTAGCTTGTTAGCTAAATATTTTTGTTTTTCTTGTATATCTGTTTTATACATTATTGTGTATCCCACAATTAGAATCAAGTTTGGTACATGGTAGACACTTGCTATTTACCAGTTAATGTGTAAATGAATGTCTGAATATGTGAATGAATGTTTATTGTAAAAGTAATTAACTCAAATGCCTAGTCTCACTTTTAGAATACAAACTCCCAAGAATTTAAAATCAGATTTAAACCTGAAATTTCTAGGGAGACGATTCAATTCAAATGTTAGCAATATGGAATCATATACATCAAAGAAAAACTCTGTTATCAAATTCCTAGACATGTTGGACATAATAAAAGCTTTCTTTAAGTGCATAGACAAGGTCATAATAAAGTAAAGTTTATTTTATGGGCCAAAATGTAAAGTAGCAGAGAGGATACCTAAAGAAGTCAGCGCTGTTCTCAGCACTTTAGCCCATCCTCTAACACAGTATGGAAAGTTAACTGATGTGTTAAATTATGTGCATATATACCCTTGATAAAATAAATAAAATTCAACGTGTTTAAAGTTAAAAATTTTTGTAAAAGGAAAAAATAACAGAAAAAAGAAGAAAGGAAGGAAGGAGAAAAGAAGAAAAAGAAAGAGGAGGGAAGGTAGTAATAAAAAAGGGTACAAAGGATTAAAGAAATGAAACCCTGCCAGGGAAAAGGAGAATAGTGTGCATGCTTCCCTTGTTTATAATTTTCAGCTGAGGAAGGCAGCTTTATTTTCATCATGCCATCAGTAGGTGACAGTGGGAAGGTAATATGCAACCTTCACTATTAGTAATTAGATATTATGTACAAAAAAGTATGGAAGTATGGAACTCTTAATTAAATGCTTTTTGCAGGTTATAATTTTTCTTAGAGCCACAAATGTGCATGGATGACCTCAGAGAACTCCCCAAGATTTTTATCTCATTATTATTATTTCACTCTGAAATGTGTTTGCCCTCTTTAGTCCGTTCAGCCAATTACACTGTGTGCCTATCTAAACAAAAGCCTTCAGTGGTAAAGAATCTGCCTACCCGTGCAGGAGACACAGGAGATGTGGGTTTGATTCCTGAGTCGGGAAGATCTCCTGGAGTAGGAAATGGCAGCCTATTCCAGTATTCTTGACTAGAAAATTTCAAGGACAGAAGAACCTGGCAGGCTACTGTCCATGGGATCGCAAAGAGTCAGACATGATTGAACATGAATGCACAGGATCTGCAAGGCATACAATGGTAAAGTACATTTTCTACTATCAAACTGTTCCAGTCTAGAGAAAGAGGAGGCAAATATTCAAGTTTACATGATAAAATGCTAACAATAATATTTGATTGGGTTAGGAAAAAATGGACTGTTTCAGCTTCAAAACTAAAGGACATTATATAAAATAAGAATACAGAAAATTCTTCATGAAACTAGCATTTGAGCTGAGTATTGAACTGAGAGAAAAGATAGAGAAGGTGATTCAAGTTTTTTTTTTTTCTTTTCTTTTTTTTAAAGCCTATTACCTCCTTTAAGTTTGGAATGAGCTGTCTGTAGAGATTACAAATCAGGACTGCCTCTGCTCTGGTCAAAACAACTTGTTATAGGCTAATCAGATCAACAGAGCCATTGAGTTCAAAATCATGGAGGAGAACTTTTAAGTGAAGAGCGAATTTCTAGATAGAATGAGCATCAGTAAATTAAAATAATTAGAGGATCAGGATACCGACCAGTGTAGTGTAGAGATGAAGAAACCCCAAATCTCACAATAGGCTGAGCAGGTAAAGAGCAAAAAGGCTTCAGAAAATGAGTGAGAAAAAACTGACTAATGTATGATCATTGAATTCTGTCATCAATAGCTAATTGGTGAGGAGGTTTCGACAGCAGTGTCAGAGATCAGAGGTAATATTGCAAGGAAATATTTAGTAAGTCATAACATCATTAACATTTGTGTGTGTCTGTGTGTGTTTGCAAGGTGATAGGCAGTATTATACACTTGTTCTACATATTAGCTCATTTATTCTCCCAAGGACACTGTGATGTAATTTATATTAGTTTTACCATTTTCTCAGTTGAAAAGATTAAGGTTTTGAGAGATGCTATAAAATTTAGAAGCTGCATGGTGAATGAACAAAAGAAGATAATAACTAACAGCTTGTCATCATTACCTATATCACTCATTCATTCTTTTAGCAATACTGTATGTCTAAAGTTTATCGTAAATACTGTCCTTTACTATAGACTCGGAAATTCTGGCATAGTGTCCCTGCCTCATATGGAGAGTAGGGTAACAGAATTGAACGTTTTATGAAACATTTTATAAATAAACATTTTATAAATTAGGTCCCAATGACAAAGCTGTCTCTGGAGCTGATAATTGTCTTTTCTAATTTGTTCCTTTGATACCAGTGCTTTGAAAAACACCTGAGCTTGTCTTATAGATCATAGGGTTTCTATTTTAGAAGAGAGTGTTATCCTTGTTACTTTTGCCAAGTTACTTCAGCCATGTCTGACTCTTCGTAAATGTATGGACTATAGCCCTCCAGGCTCCTCTGTCCATTGGATTCTCCAGGCAAGAATACTGGAGTGGGTGCCATGCCCTCTTCCAGGGGATCTTTCTGTATTATATGTTTTAGAAATAAATATATCCTCATGAAAACTATATCTAGACTTTGTCATATGAATTTAGAAACATCTAAGTCCTTTGGACTGCAAGGAGATCCAACCAGTCCATTCTAGAGATCACTCCTGCGTGTTCATTGGAAGGACTGATACTAAAACTGAAACTCCAATACTTTGGCCACCTCATGCGATGAGTTGACTCACTGGAAAAGATTCTGATGCTGGGAGGGATTGGGGGCGGGAGGAGAAGGGGACGACAGAGAATGAGATGGCTGGATGGCATCACCGACTTGATGGACATGAGTTTTGAGTGAACTCCGGGAGTTGGTGATGGACAGGGAGTCCTGGCGTGCTGTGATTCATGGGGTCACAAAGAGTCGGACGTGACTGAGCGACTGAACTGAACTGAAGATCATCTCTAACATTTAAAGTAGAATAAAGTTTCTAAGAGGCTAGAGTTGAAGGATTTAGAGGCAGTGGGATTGTGTTAGCAAGTACAAAGCAAGATACATTCTCAGAGTTTGGAGAAAATCAAGAGTTAGGGTGAGAGTGGAGGGTGAGATACACATACATCTGACATGCTGTTAGGGCTCTTCTTTAGGTAGGTCAGATGCTGCTCAGCTGTCTGGAGAAAATATGTATACTTCCAGTAAAATAACAAAAGTGGTAGTGAGAGGACTCCCAGTAGTGAGGGTGACTGGTCAGGATATGGGTCCTTAGCATCAGGTGATAAATAACATTTGCCAAAATACAGTGAGTGATTAGATGACATTGTATCACATTTCTCTAATTTTAGAAAAAAAAGCACTATGATTTTGCATAATAAAAAAGAGATAATGGAGGTAACAGATAGTGGACTCACCAAAGTCCAACAATTGGAAGATACCCCAACTACAGGAGAAACAGATGAAAAATATCTAGGTTTGTGTGATCCTTGGCGTGAAAGAATTTAGAGATTAGGATGGGTAAAGTATGAGTGGAAAACACAGGATATTGAGGACTATTGACATGTGTGGCAGATAAGTTAATAAGGGTTGTGATAAATAAAATTAATAGAAATGAAACAGAAAGGCTAGAAACATTATTTCAGAATTAAAAATATAGGAAATAGAACATTTCTGATAAAGACACAGTTTAATGTTAGTTATTTGTTGGTTGCCTAAAATATAGTAAAGATTATTACAATTTTTTTAAAAGTCTGAAAAACAGTTCAGAATTTGAGAAGAGTCTTTACTGTGCATTTTTTAAGATTTAAAAAAGAAATGATGATAGAGGACAAGTTAAAAAGGAAAATTGTGGATCTGTGAGCTAAAATCACTGAAGAAAGTGGATGAGTGTCCTGGAGTTTGCTAAATGGCCTGAGTGACAAAGATGGTAAAAGTGGTATCAGGATGAAAATCATTTGGCGGGGGTTTGTTAGGACACAGGAATTCTAGTGGGAGAGAGAGCCACAGAACCAGTCTGTTCTTTGGCCAAAGCTGTGAGTATTGAAAAGAGATTTGAAGGAAGAGCAGCTCACTTTGAAGAGCAACTCAAAAGATGTAATAAGACTAGAAAAACTTACAGTTAATGAGAGATTGTATATGAAGAGAAAAATAAAAATGATAAGGGAGTTTGTTCATGATAAAGGAGTTAGCAGGTTGTGATTCCAAAACTTAAGTGCAACAGAGTCATATTCTAATGTACTCTATATGTTGATTTAGTACACCAGGGCTTCCCTGGTGGCTCAGACGGTAAAGAATCCACATGCAGTACAGAAGACCCGAGTTTGATCCCTGGGTCGGGAAGATCCTCTGGAGAAGGGGATGGCTACCCACTCCAGTATTCTTGCCTGGAGAATCCCATGGACAAAGGAGCCTGGTGGGCTACCGTCCATAGGGTCACAAAGAGTCTGACATGACTGAAGCAACTTAGCAGGCATGCATGCGTTAGTATATCAAGACAAAAGAGCCATTAAAATTTAGTAACTTGCTGTGCATCACAACTTATATTTATCTTTTCATTCAAAGACAATAAGGATGTAATACTCTACCATTCTTTTTATAATGTCTATCAATTATTTGAACTTTGCTACTGGCACAGTAAAAATTCAAACACTCAATTAATTCAAAGGTCCACAGAAAATAATACATGATTATTAGTGAGGTTTGTGAATTAAACCTGCCTGGAATCACAATAATCTAAATCTTGTTGTTATGAGGTATTCATACATAAAAGTCCATGTAAGTCATCAACATTAGTAATCATATTCAATGTACTGTCATAGAAACTTCAAATACCATTCACCTGGAACTTGTGGTTCACTGAGTGTCAAAATTACAAAAATAAAATACTACTGTGGTAGTTAATGAATGAAGCTTAAAACAATAGTATTATAGAAAATAGGTTTAATTACATATAGTATTTATTCATCTTGTTTTGGAAGTAGCAGGTTATATATTACATGGCTAATAAGGTAAAACCTGGGAACCTTAAGTAGTCTTATTACATATGAGAGCTAAAAAGAGTGATCATAAGTGGTATAAACAAATTTTACTGAGATCACAGATACATTAAGTATCTTTCAGTTATAAAATATTATGTTTCTGGAAATCAAAGGCAAATTCATCAGTTGAAGTCATCTGTGCTTCATATAATAACTCTACACATATTTAAATGTTAACCCTGTCCCAATCCTATTCTAGTTGCCAAAGATATAAGAATAAACAAAAATAGTAAAGATGGCTTATTGTAAATTATAAAAAATATCTAACCCTTTTTTATAATGAATATGTTTGTCAAAATCAATGTACCTAGAATAGTTTAAATAAATGTCTATTATGTTATCTTAGTGAAATTGTTTGATATTTGTTTAAAGTAGTGTATATTAGCTTCCAAATATGCTATCCCATATTGTATATATGTTACACGATAACATATATTGTATATATGTTACACAGTATGGGAGTTAAGAGAGCTGACTCACGGAGCAGTTGCCACCTCATGCAACGAGTTGACTCACTGGAAAATACTCTGATGCTGGGAAAGGTTGGGGGCGGGAGGAGAAGGGGACGACGGAGAATGAGATGGCTGGATGGCATCACCGACTCTGTGGACATAAGTTTGAGTGAACTCCGGGAGTTGGTGATGGACAGGGGGGCCTGGCATGCTGTGATTCATGGGGTCGCGGAGAGTCGGACACGACTGAGCGACTGAACTGAACTGAACTGAATATCCACATGTAACCTTATATTCCAACCTCACATCTGAAGTTCCACATCCGTGGTTAAACCAGTCGCAGATGGTGTAGTATATTGTACTTATTTATTAAAAAAAAAATCTACATATAAATGGATCCACACAGTTAAATTACATGTTGTTCAAGGGCAGCTGTATGTTGCTTCTACCTAAGTGCATTTTCTAAAGCAGTTCAGTTTAGAGAGAAAGCACAGACCTAATACTGAATGATCATATAAAAAGATAACATAGACACACTTTAGATATTTGTAAAATATTATTGGGAAGCTATTTGAAGATTTGGTGTAGTCCTAAATTCTATACAGGATAACAATATTTTTGACAGTAATAATTTCCAAATTACATTGAGTGTCAGGATCACGGGAATCTATGCTATATAAAATTTTGGTGCATAGCCCTTTCCCTTGGAGATTTTTTTAAAAAAAGGTGTTAGAGGACTCAGATATGTGCATTTTAACAGAGTCCTCAGGTGATTCTGATGCTTAATAATATTTCAAAACTATGTCTATGGTATACTTTACTGATGTTTTCATGAAATTACATTAGATTCAACCATTTTTCAAGTATTCACAAGGAGAGTTCCCACAAAATCTTTAAAAAATATATAACTCAACAAAAATATGTCATCATTTTTTACAGGACATAACATCTAATTTACTTCAAAAATTTTTGAAAATATGCAAAATCTACTTAGGGTCAATTTAGAACCTTCAAGGTATTCAAAATATATTAAAACACTAAGATGTTTTGTTTTAAATAAATCATACACTGTATATTATTTTCATAGATACGGTTATTAAAATGTTAACCTTGACTATGTTTTCCAATAAAAAGGAGATTTAAGCTATGTAAATGCTTCATAGAGACTAATATCCTTGATATTCCAAAGGAAACATATCAATTTCTATATTCCAGATAAAAAAGAAGTCTGGGTAAATTATCTGCATAAGTTAAGATCAAGAAAAATAATTTCGACATAATTACCTCCTGAACTTTTGTTGCTTTAAGAAGTCAAGGTTTTTTTCACATAATTATTGTAATCCTCCACTTAATTGTACTTTTCTGGCCAGTTTTATAGACACATTCATAGGTATGACTTTAAGATGTGTACAAAGGTAGGAAGTTATAAGAAGGGAAAGCAGGAAAGGAAATTAAATATGATATAAATATTCATGAATTCAGGAATATGGTACAACAAACCTGGTACTTGGTGAGATTTTATAATAACATTATTGTAGAGGAGAGACATTTTTCTACCCTTCTCCCCTTCTGGTAAAAGAGTGTCATGCTGGGGATACATATGTAAGGGGTAGGCTCTCAGTGCAAAGGATCCTGGATCACTCTGCAACAGTTGTATATATAATCCTGTAGGTCTAATCCTTCCAGGTCCCTGGCATCTGGAAGTTCTTGATAGTATTAAGCTGTGCTGTCTGATTCTTCCTATTGAATATGAGTTTTTCATCTTTTCCCTTAGGACAATGAAAGACCTATCTTAGTATTCTAAAACAATTAGGTGATTTTAATAGTGGAGACATCTGTGTTTAAATGATGCAGACATAATCAATGCAAACAGTGAAACAGTTCTTATTCCATGGAGAGTAAAGAAAATCAAATAGCTTATTTAGAATTGGGAATGCCAAGCCTTTTTTCACTTTTCAGGGATTTATCCATGGACTTTATCAAAGATAATCTGGGTAACTGAAGCAGCTGTTACCTTGGCTCTACTCAGATGCAGTCTTGGGAAAACTTAGATCTTACATAAACTACAAAATGAAATGGCTTTTCCTCTGGGATAGAAATGGCATTTTCATAACTCACATCCAATCTCTATTTTTCACTGAAATATCTTATCCTTTATGCTTATACTCCAATCAATTTATTGTTCATTATAATATCATTGCTTTTAAAATTAATTATATAAGAACTACTGTTTATAAAACACTCAACAGATAGGTAAGTAGTTTCTCAGGTCCTCAGAAGAATTCTGTTATTCACAGATGAGAAAAGCGAGGCTCAGCAAAGTTAAACTCTCCAGGATCAGGACCCAAAGTCATATCTGTCTGCCACTGAAAACATGCTCTTCACTGTTCCTTGTTTTGGAGACAGTAAAACAGATCGTCTATCCGCTTATACTTGGATGAGGCCCTAATAGCTCATTGGTTAAGCATTCAGATTAGGGAATGAAATAACTAGTTGTCTGGCCCTGAGAAAGCTTACCCTAACTTTTTCTTCCATTTGCTCATGAGAAAAATGGAAATAACAGTAATACCTACTTCATAGTATTATGAATAGAAATAAAATTTTATATTCAAAACAATTAGAAGATTTGAGATCAGCACATAATAACTGATGCCATTTATTGAGTATTTATTAGAACCTCATAAATGTGAGGAGTGTTACAGTGAGTGAACAGATATATAGTCAAACTACCTGGAACATAATAAAGGTTAATGGATCCAAGTTTGTATTCATCTCGAGAAAGAGTAATTGGATTTTTTCATTGTTCCCTGCAAAATAAGTATATATAAATTAAGTAATGATTAAGGAGCGAAGTTATGAAAAAAATATGCCTTCATATACCTAAAATGATTTTTATGATTATTCAAGTTTCATTAGACTTTCCAGGAAAAGACAAATGTACAATGCAACTTAAAAATTGTGGACAAAAGTTTAAGTAGAGACTATGAGTTGATTAAATATCACATTTTCCAAAAAGTTAGGTCGTAGGTACATTAAGAGAAGAAATTCCAAATCAGTACAAGACATTATACAAGTGCATTAAAATGAATAATGAGGTATGTAATTAAAATCATGTACAGAAACAAGTAATGAGTCAAGATAATTAAAATTTAAATCCAAAGTTAATGTATGGTAGTAGGATATATTACAGGGCCTGGGTGCTATTCCTAGCAGTGTCTCTGTATTAAGGCATAATATAGGGTATTTTGAGGCTGACCACTTATTTTTTATATAATTTTTTACTTCAGACTCAAAAATATTTGTATTAATTTCTCTTGAGGAGAAATAACAAAAATAATTATCAAACACAGCTACTAGTGCAAAATGCTTTACAGTTACACATTACTGGTTTTGAATTGGGACTTGAAATCAATATTTCAAAAGCCATTATTGTGACTGTTCATTTTAAAAGTTTATTTTCTTTGTGACTTTTTAAATTAAAATTTTTAAAATTTAGATTTTAAGGACTTTTATTTAAGCTGAACATTTATTTTAACTGCCCAGAAATAATTATTTTTATATGCACAAAATATTATTAGAAAAATAGCTTCCATTTGACTTTTTCAATTTAAAAAAGAACAAGTATAAAAAGAACAAATGTAAAGAATTGAAATTACATCTGGATCTTAATATTTGCAAAAGTGTAAATGCCAAAGTGTCAATCGCTCAGTCCTGTCCTAATCTTTTAGATCCCATGGACTGTAGTCCACCAGGCCACTCTCACTCTGTCCATGGAATTCTCCAGGCAAGAATTCTGGAGTTGTTAGCCATTCCCTTCTCCAGGGAATCTGCCTGACCCAGGGACTGAACCTGGGTTTCCTGCCTTGCAGACAGATCTTTACCATCTGAGCCACCAGGGAAGCCTCCAAAGTGCCAATACATGTAAGTAATTGTCTCCTGTCATGTTTGCATCCATGTACACAATGGAGAGGAGGGTAATTGATGATATATACATGTTTATTTCCATACCATCACTACTATACCACCCTTTGCACTCAGAGTGCAAACTGAGTGGCTGTTGTTTCAAACATGTGCTTTAAAACGACCCTAGATGGTAATATCTGGAGATATATGGCAACCCACTCCAATACTCTTGCCTGGAAAATTCCATGGACGGAGAAGCCTGGTAGGCTGCAGTCCATGGGATTGCTAAGAGTCGGACACGACTGAGTGACTTCACTCTCACTTTTCACTTTCCTGCATTGGAGAAGGAAAAGGCAACCCACTCTAGTGTTCTTGCCTGGAGAATCCCAGGGACGGGGGAGCCTGGTGGGCTTCTGTCCATGGGGTTGCACAGAGCTGGACACAACTGAAGTGACTTAGCAGCAGCAGCAGCAGATGGAATTTTATAATTATTATTACTTTTATTCATTTTTGACTCTTGAACATGTTACTAAGTAGGAGGCTTATTCTGTATTTATAGTGACTTTGATCCCTAGATAATACTCCTGTAATTCAGTTCAGTCTCTCACTTGTGTCCGATTCTTTGCGACCCCATGGACTGCAGAATGCCAGGCCTCCTGGTCCATCACCAACTACCGGAGCCCACCCAAACCCATGTCCATTGAGTTGGTGATGCCATCCAACCATCTCATCCTCTGTTGGCTCCTTCTCCTCCTGCCTTCAATCTTTCCCAGCATCAGGGTCTTTTCAAATGAATCAGCCCTTTGCATCAGGTGGCCAAAGTATTGGAAGTTCAGCTTCAACATCAGTCCTTCCAATGGACACCCAGGACTGATCTCCTTTAGGATGGACTGGTTGGATCTCCTTGCAGTCCAAGGGACTCTCAAGAGTCTTCTCCAACACCATAGTTCAAAAGTATCAATTCTTCGGTGCTCAGCTTTCTTTAGAGTCCAACTCTCACATCCATACATGACTACTGGGAAAACCATAGCTTTGACTAGATAGACATTTTTCGGCAAAGTAATGTTTCTGCTTTTTAATATGCTGTCTAGGTCGGTCATAACTTTCCTTCCAAGGAGTAAGCGTCTTTTAATTTCGTGCCTGCAGTCACCATCTGCAGTGATTTTGGAGCCCAAGAAAATTAAGTCAGCCACTATTTCCACTGTTTCCCTATCTATTTGCCATGAAGTGATGGGCCTGGATGCCATGATCTTACTTTTCTGAATGTTGAGCTTTAAGCCAACTTTTTCACTCTCCTCTATCACTTTCATCGGCTCAGTACTTGTGGTGCATGGGCTTGGTTGCTTCAGGGAAAGTGGAATCTTCCTGGACCAGGGATCAAATCCGTGTGCCCTGCGGGTGGGTTCTTACCCACTGTACTACCAAGGAAGACCTCTAATAAAGTTTTATCAGTAAGTTTTTGCCCTTTTGTCTTTGGTTTCTGGGGATTCTAGTTAAAGTCCCCAACTTTTTCCATGACATTGCTTGTTCATCATGGCCTAACTCTGGGTACCAGGGGCACGTCTTTGTTCTTCCCTCTAAAGAATCCCACAAGGATACCCACACAATATCTATAAAATTGTATTGTGACACTTTTGTTTAATTTGCCTAGCTACTTCTACTAAACCTTAAGCTCTTTGAAGGTGTTGTTGCCTCTGACACTTACCATAGGACCCCCAATACAGTAAAAATATTTATCTGGTATTTGCAGAATGGAGGAATAAATATAAAAGGTGATATAGTCATAGAAAACACTACTCTGGAAATTTAACATCAAAAAATGTTTTCTGTCCTAAATAATTTTTATGCTACTTAATTGAAGGCTGTAAATTAACTGTCTTCTCCTTTTTGTTTTCTTTTCATTTTTATCTCTCTCTCACATACACACACTGCTTTCTTACTTTCAATTTCTGAGCTTTCTTCAAATTTACAGTGCTTTTGTTCTTATTTTTCCTTATTTACCAGTCTCCAATGCTTTTTTCATATAGCAAGAGTATAAATTATTAACATTGAGGGTAACACTGACAAACTTAAGAGCCTCCAGGGATCATTAAATGTTGAAAAGATCTGTAAAATAGGTCACACAAGGAACTATAAAAAGCAAGCGATATTTTTCCAACAATTGCTGAAATATGATAATATAGTTTAGATAATATAAATAATTATTTGTAACTATAGGAAAAAAATGCTGAAGAAGATATTAGAAATATTTCAGAGTTATATAAAGCCATTCTACCCAGTGTGGAATCACATTTCATTTCATCAGTAACACTCATGTTATTTTCTCCTTTATTATAATTTTGGCAATAGAGAATTTTCCACTATAATCAGACCTCAAATAAAAAAACCTGAAGCTCTTAAATAACTGCAATTATAATCATTTAATTTGTTTTCTTTTATAAACAGCTTTAGAAAGAACTTCAGGCTGATTTATACATTTAATTTCTATTTCATACTTTCAGTATTTTGTATCCTAATGTGGCTTTGTGAAACTATGAGATTATTGACATTGTGAGCAGAGGTAGTCACATTCTCATAGGAATTTACTGCCGTCATAATTAAAGTTGACTGCTATGACATGCATAGTAGTAAATATTCAAAGAAAGGTTAAGAATTAAAACAATAATACATTTTAAAGTAGAAGAATGGACTATAAAATTATTTTTAACATTTCAATAAAAATTGAGCAAATAGTTTTGTCAGTGCATTGATCTAAATCATGAATTCACCGCATAATTCAAACAGTTGTTAGAATTTAGAATTATCCAAAATGATAATTCATAATTAGGCCTGAGTCACTAGACTCTTTTTTCCAGTTTTTTTGTTTCAAAAATAAATATAGTTACTATAATTTAATACCTCAAGATTAACATAAGAATTGCTCAAAAATTATTTTAATCCTGTAATGGTTGTTCCTGTGGTTTCATTGAAACTTGATCATTGGCAAAGATCTGTTAAGCTGGTACAAATGGCTCTACATTTTCTGGCATTTTCCCCAACACCTCTACAAATACATTTTCTAGTCACTGAATTATTTCAAAACAAAGGAAAAATAAATCAGTGAATAAAAATACCAGATGTCTTAAGTTTTAACTTGTTTGGTTCTTAATTGGCTTTATTTTCATTAAACTTGACTTTGTGTTTTTGTTCAATCCCTAAGTCCTGTCCAACTCTTTGTGACCCCATGGACAGCAGCATGGTAGGCTGCCGCCCTGTCCTTCACTATCTCCCATAGTTTGTTCAAACTCATGTCTGTTGAGTTGGTGATGCCATCCAACCATCTCAACCTCTGTTGGCCCCTTCTCCTCCTGCCCTCAATCTTTCCCAGCATTGGGGTCTTTTCCAGTGAGTCAGCTTTTCTCATCAGGTGGCCTAAGTATTGGAGCTTCAGCCTCAGCATCAGTCCTTCCAATGAATATTCAGGACTGATTTTCTTTAGGATGGACTGGTTTGATCTCCTTACAGTCCAAGGGATTCTTAACAGTTCTCCAGCACCACAATTCAAAAGCAGCAATTATTTGTTGCTCAGCCTTTAATGGTTCAACTCTCACATCCATATATGACTACTGGAAAAATCATAGCTTTGACTGTATGGACCTTTGTCAGCAAAACGATGTCTCTACTTTTTAATACACTGTTTAGGATTGTCATAGCTTTTCTTCCAAGGAGCAAGTATATTTTAATTTCATGGCTGCAGTTTCCATCCCCAGTGATTTTAGAACCCTAGAAAATAAAATCTACCACTGTTTCCATTTTTTCCCCATCTATTTGCCATGAAGTGATGGAACCAGATATCAACCAAGATCACCAGATCTTAGTTTTTTGAGTGTTGAATTTAAGCCAGCTTTTTCACTCTCCTTTTTCACCTTCATTAAGACGCTCTTTAGTTCCTCTTAGCTTTCTGCCATGAGGGTAGTATCATTTGCTTATCTGAGGTTGTTGATATTTCTCCAGGTAATCTGGATTCCAGCTTGTGATTGATCCAGCCCGGCATTACACATGAGGCATTCTGGATATAATTTGATTACTTCAAGACAACTAAAAATTTTATTTGCATATTTACTTGAATTCTAATTTATTGCCTTTTTAGTTAGCACGTAATAGCAAGTGTACAACTGTCTTTATTGGAATGTCCAGAGGACAGTAGGCACCGGTGGATCTGTTCATAAACCAAGTACTTTTCTAGTTCAGATATTTTCTACTAGTGATGTTCCAGCAAAATTATGTTCCCTCCATCTTTTAATTAATGCAGGTTAAAATGAATTTTCTTATTTGGAAATTACATTTGTTTGCTGTTACTGACACTTCAGTTATTAATTTCATTTCATCAATTTAAATAAAATCAGAATATACTTGATAGTGAGATTAGACTTTTGAAAATGACAAGTCTTAATAAAGGATCATGCCTACAGAAATGTGGAAAAAATATTTATTGTCCCTTGAGTGACTTTAATATAACTTCTATCTCTTTTAATAATCTTTTCTTTTTTCCAGTCTCTTTTATTTTTATGGCATGTAAAGGCAGATTATGATGATTTCAAATTCAGTAAATATGTACTTAAAGACCTTTCCAAAAAAAGTTCTCCCTTCCACATTTCTGCCACTTCCACGGTATTTGATCAGTTCTTTTTATGTGAATGATTTTTAAAATCTGCTATTTATAAAGGTTGCAATTTTATGACTATATGAAATTTATTGTGGTCAAAGTCTTTTGATAGAAAGAAGGCCCTCAACCATTCCAAACAGACATCAATAGAAAGAAATTATGGTCCAATCAATATTTTCTTCAATGTACTGCTCTAGCACAGCACCTACCCCATGATGAGATTTGGAATGTTTAGAAAGCATGTGACTTTCCAAAGGTATATACTAACTACCTCCCATAGTCATAGAAATCCTTCAATTAAAAAAAAAATAATAAATATCTAAGGTTAGAAAGTATAATTATGTCAGCTATATTAAGTAGTTAGTATGCAGTTTTAAAACTGCATAATTCTTTCCTCTTGGCCCTGAATCCCACTAATCTGCCTAGACCTTAGAAAAAATATCTTTATTTTGTCCTGGCCTTTCTCATTCAAAGATTTTTATAGGGACTTCCCTGGTGGTCCAGTGGTTAGTAGTTTGCCTTCTAACACAGGGGGTGTGGGTTTCATCCCTGGTCAGGGAGCTAAGATCCTACATGCCTAGTGGTCAAAATACCAGAATATAAAAGTAAGAGAGGCAATATTGTAACAAATTCAATGAAGATTTTAAACAAAATAAAAGATTTTTCTAGAGCAGCACTAATTAAAATACCACTGGCCATCTATTTCATAATCTCTCTATGAATTTCGTATGCTATTGAAAGAGGCTGAAAAGCTTTTTAGAATGTAGGAAATTTTGTGTAAACCACAGAAGTCGATTTTGGTCCATGGCCCCCTCATTAGAAACCAGATGTCATTTGATTTTGCGCTTTTTTGTGGCACATTAGGTTGTCTTGGGTGACCAGGGATATACTTTTACAATTCCTTTTGATCAACTCATGTTGACAAGATATGTCCTTTACATACTTCTCACCCCAACAAAGAGGGTCTATACTATATCCTCTTTTACTTTGTTTCATTCATTTATTTGATACACTATATTCAGCTGTGGGCAAGCAAGCAGTATAGCATAAGCCTAATCACCTTCCTTCGGAGAAGGCAATGGCAAGCCACTCCAGTACTCTTGCCTAGAAAATCCCATGGATGGAGGAGCCTGGTAGGCTGCAGTCCGTGGGGTCGCTAAGGGTCAGACATGACTGAGTGACTTCACTTCACTTTTCACTTTCACACATTGGAGAAGGAAATGGCAACCCACTCCAGTGTTCTTGCCTGGAGAATCCCAGGGACGGGGGAGCCTGGTGGGCTTCCGTCTATGGGGTCACACAGAGTTGGACACGACTGAAGTGACTTAGCAGCAGCAGCAATCACCTTCCTTGGAGTAATTAAAAAGAGAAACTCTCTTATCCTTTTTAATTCAAGCAAGGAGGGCAGAGACTGTCTATGTCCCTGTCAGATTTGCTCTTTCTGCCTTATTTCTGTACTCTACCATTATTTTACCTATCTATCAGTTTAACTGCTCAACAAATTCCAGATGAGAAATAATCACCTTTCTACTTTGTGAAGAGAAATAATTTGTCACTCATAACAAAAGGAAAGGACCTAACATTATCATTATCATTGCAAACAGAGGAGGAAGAAGGACAGAAGAAGCTAAATTTCCATTGTTGTTTTTTAAATCAATTTCATAAAACCTCAAGAGGAAAAATGTGTTAAGGGTATATTCAGCCTAAAATGGAGTATGTTCTGAATTCCACCTTAAATGTCAGTTATTTAGAGGCAAATCTGCTTTTGTTAATGGTCTTCTTGTAATTTTACCAAATGAAATATCATTCACTTGGTCATGGAGTGTAGACTTCACAATTTTATGTTAAATGGATTATTTTTACTTTCTTTAAAAAAATAATAAATGGAAACCTCAATTAAATAGAGTCAGGTGACCAGAGGGAAGAATTCTCCTGTCCTGTGAGGACAGCAGAGCCTAAAAGGAAGAAAAATAATTCCTCCTTTTTCCTGGCAAGGACTCAGACAATGAAAAGTCATACACTCTTTGCTTATTATGGTCCTCCAAACTTTCTTTTCCTCCCTGTGGAAGCATCTTCCTTCCCTTGTGCTGGGGGCCCTGTATGTGGCTCATCATGGTTACAGACCCAGAACTGCAGTTCTTTGCTAATCCTGAATAAACCCATCTTTGCTGGAGAAATTCCTGGCAGTGCATTTGTTTTAGGTCAGCACTTCTTATGGTTGATATTTAGGAATGATCATATTTGGGTGTTTTGTCTGAAGTTTGACAGGGGTGAAGAATGCGAACATTAAGTTGTCATTCTAAATACCACAGAATCTGTAACTTTCTCATGATAAGCTATCTAGAGGCATACCAGGACAAATATCTGAAACAGGGGCCAAGTTTGTAATGATAAGCTGACTGTTTTTCTGATAATAGCCTGATTGTCATGGTGTTTGGACAGACTTAAACTAGAAAATGAATGAAATGCTACAGTGAGAAAAATAAGCCACCTTGAATTATATAAGCCAGTTCAAAATAAACAACTTTTATATATAAGTAGGAAATATTCATACATATGCTTTCAAGGTTCTAACAAACAAAGATGACAAACGAATCTAATTTTAAATATATTCTGTTACTCCTCCTTTTTCACATACAGTAGCCTAGTCTACACCGTGTTCTCAAAAATTTTAAATAGTAGTTTATCTTGGAAATAATGTCATACAAATATAAATTGCATAATAATATGTTGTAATTTTAATCTCCAAGTTCTTTATAAGCTCCTATTGGGAAACATTTATGTTCTTTTCAATCTTTAGATATTATAAACAATGCTATAATGAGTAGTGAAAGTGAAGTGAAGTCGCTCAGTCATGTCTGACTCTGCTACCCCGTGGACAATGTAGCCTACCAGGCTTCTCCGTCCATGGGATTTTCCAGGCAAGAGTACTGGAATGGGTTGACATTTCCTTCTCCAATAATGAGTAGAGTATATCTAAAAATTTCAAGTAGAATTTCTTTCTGGTCAAAAAATATACAGATACAAATTGGATTGATTTTCCAAATGTGTTGCAAAGAAATTAGATTTTTAATAACTCATACTCCCATAAGTAGTACTTGTGACCTTTCTCCTATAAACTCAACAAAACGGAGTTTTATCATACTTTTTGTGCTCTGACAATGGGATATGCTTAAAAATGATATCCATGAAATCTAAATATGCATTTTCTTAAAAAGATATTGAGTACCTTTTTTACGATATAGTGAGGAATTTTTTCTATGAATTATTAATATTTTTTGATGCATTTTTATATGTGATTAGATTTTTCATCTTTATATGTTTGAAAAAATTTTTTTTGATTGGTAAAACTTTTTTCCTCTGATATAAATTGCCAAATCTTTCTTCTATGGCCATTCATCTTTACTTGTGGGATATATGTATTCCTATAGTTTAAGATATTAATTTTTTATGTCTTCTGCTATTACCTTAAGTTCTAAAGACTTTATGCACTACAGTATTTAAAAGAATTAAAAAAATAATAACTCCTCTATGAGGAATTCTGCAGATTTATTACAGTGTCTAGGTGAGACTTCATGTGATAAGGCAGGTTTTGCAATCTGACCATTCTTATTATTCTTCAGTTCTGAAAAATATGTCACCCATTATCCTTCAAAATATTGTCTCTTTCCTTGTGTTTATGCTCTTACCATGTGACCTTGGCATTCATGAATATATATAAGTTATTCATGTATATATATAAAATATACATACAAGACAGAGCTTTACTATGTATTTGTGTGTGTATAGTAAGTTTGTAACATTTCTGTTTTTGTCTCAAATTATATTTTTTTCCAATTTTATTTGGATCTGTTTTCAAATTTTTCATCTATTTTTTTTCAGGGTGTCTTATTTTTCATTCTGGCTTCTCTTTCTTCTTTTATCTTATTTATTTTCATTTTATTTATATTATCATCTATTGATTAAGATAAGTTTAAGCTGCTTTAAAAAAAGAGATCAAACTATAGTTTTTCAGATAACATAGAACTGTATTTATTTCTCACATAATAGGTCATGCAGGGAGTGTAGGCAGCTCTATTGTAAGAATTTCAGGGACACAACTCTCTTCCCCTTATTCTGCCATCAACTAGGATGTTATTCCTGTTACCATTCCTGGCAGGGTCATTGCTGACTCACCACACCACAACTTTGTTCTGGCTTATGGGAAGAGATAAGATGTACTGGCTAATCAGGAAACTCCTTAAGTGATGTGAAAAATGCACAAAGCCACCCGTTCAAATCCTTTCACGTTGTGTATGTGTGTGTGTGAGAGAGAGACAGAGAGAGAAAGACTCTCATTAGCAAGAAAAGGGAACAAAGAATGGAAAGGGAATCAATTGTCAGTGTCAGTCTGTTCAATTCTTTCAAGTTCCAATCATTTTCTTTTTCTTCCCTTTCCTTTTTTGAGAAGGGGTCAACTTAATGGCCATCAGGTGTATCATCACCTTATGTGACAATTATCTTTATTGTGTTCTCATCTTTAACATCTTTAACAAAATATATTTCCTTCTATGTAAGTCTCTGGTATTTCCTGTCCTTAAGTGTCTCTGAAGATGGTAAGGTTTTGTTATTACCAAGAGTTTTAGAGGAGTGTAAATATTGCTCTGAACTTACAAATATAGGGTGCAAGGGTTTTCTTGGAAGGGTTTCATTTCCTTCCCCAAGTTCCAGGAAGAGGAAAGATTACTTGATGCTTATCTAAACCAGTACAGCTTTTCTATCTCCATATTAAGTGGATAAAGATATCATTTATTTTACAAACAAGGACAATTACACTTGGATAAGAAGTGGAAACTGATACCTGTCCTGGAAAAACCACTGTATATAGTCATGTTGTTGTTGAAAGTTGCTTAGTCATGTCCGACTCTTTGCGACCCCATAGACTGTAGCCCACCAGGCTCCTCCGACGTGGGATTTTTCCAGGCAAGAGTACTGGAGTGGGTTGCCATTTCCTTCTCCAGAGGATCTTTCCGACCCAGAGATCGAACCCAGGTCTCCCGCATTGTAGGCAGATGTTTTACCATCTGAGCTACCAGGAAAGCCCATATTGGGGCCCTCTTAAAGCACCAGATCCATACAGATTCTCAGTTCCAACTCTCTGCCTTACACATAACCAAACATTTCAAAATAGTATCTGAATGGCAGGGAGTGACTGGGAGGTCAGCAATGCCCATAGCCCTGGGGAGAGAGGGGCTAGAGGCCCTGCTGTAGCTTATATGCAATTTCTATGACTAATGTTAGATTGTCTGGATTTAAGAAGCCATATGTCTGAACTAAACTCTAGGGAGTATTCCAAGGGATATTTTCTTCACACAAACTCTGTGCTTCCTAGAATCTATGCTCATATTTTTCTAGTACCACATTAAGTGTCTCAGATTGTAAAACTCTTTTCCGTGTTTCCTCACTGAGACTCCCAGGGCTTTTAATGTCTCCAGAATATATTTTCCATTTTTCCGTCAGACTTAAAAGTAACATAAACTCTAAAAGTGTCTGCTAAAAAGACTGCACAAGGTAGATGAAGAGGACTGTAATAAGAGTGACCAAGAGGAGATGAGTGAGCAGGCAGAGGAGGTTGAAGATGACCCCAGTGTGGCTGGAGATAGGAAGACCTGAAAGAAATAGTGCAGCATTTTTTTTGTAGAATGTTTCCCAAAAGATGGGCCTGTATGTTGGAAGAAAATGAGAAAACCAATTTCCAAGGTAGTGAAGTGACTGCCTGCAAATTCTATGTGCCTTATGAGCCTGATTCTAAGACACAGTTAATATAAGATAAACCTTTGATTCAGTAATAGCTTCTTGAGGAGAAAAAGAATCATGATATTAGATATATGTTTATATAGCAAGTATAAAACACCCAGGATTTCACAGAATGCTACAATGTGAGAAGTGAAGTGAAAGACACATTCTACAAGGCGAAGGTAGGCTGAATGGAGAAAAATTATGGAAAAATACCTCCAACTAGTGCAAGTGGAAGATACATTGGATCTCCTCATTGGAGAGGATAAAAAAGCAGAAACAGTGATGTAGCTTACCTTAATAATAAAAAAAAAATGTTTGAAACATGTATTTGTACCTAGAAATGACCATGTAGTATTCATAAGTCAGAAAACAATTCAACTAAAAAAGAAAATTTTTAAACAGGGATAGCCCGTTTTAATGAAATTAAACAATGCATATAATGACTTCATCACATGGGCCAGCAAAAGTTCTACATAGAAACGTGATTTTAGCACTTGTATCAATACACAGTGAGATAAAGAATTTTAATTACTTTGAGAAAATACACAAGAAGAGACCTGATTCATGTTCAGGCCTGAAGATACAAAATCTGCTTAATTATAGTTCTGAGCTGTTTTTGAACAATACCAAATACTTTCCATGTTCTGTTTGATGTGTAATATCTATCTTGGTACAGTATATTATTCATAACTTTTGAAAATTAGAAAAGAAAATTAAGAGTTTCTGCCCATATCAGAAAGGAAAATTTTTGTTTCAACATATGCCAATTTGGAAATAAGTCTCCCCTTTTAGACTTCCATGATCTCACTTTTACTGTTCTGGTCTACTGAAAGGATAATCCTGAATCCGTGCCTCCCTTTTTCTTATGCTAATTCTGAGGCCCATGTAGAACTTGGGTGAAATATGTACTTCCTCCAAACATTTTATTTATAAGAAAACATAATAAAAAGCAGCATATTCTTCAATGGAAAATAATGAAAGACAGTGTTATTCTAAAATTCATCTTCAGGCTTGAAAATATGTATTCAGTTGTTGTAAATTAAAGATTGAACTTTGAACTTTTAATAGCCAAAAAAAAAAGTAATCTCAAGAATAACTCCAAATAAAGGTTTGATACCTTCTTATGTTTCGAAAAGAAATAGAAATATAAAACATAATGCATAGACTGTTGCCATTCCACTTCCCCTTAGCCCTTGATTCCATGGTTCACAGACTTTATGTTTTCTCATTTTCTCCCCAAAGATATTTGACTCACAAACTAATAGGATTCCCGGCATTGTTCTCCTTCCACATACCATGCATCATAGCTCAGGCCATCTCTGTGTCTTCTGTGCTCCCAATACCAGTAATAGTTGAAGTCACTGAGAGAAGTGGAGCCAAGAGAGAACGATGGAATTGAGCAGCCCTGGGAGGGGTGAGTGCGTGTGAATGTGGGTGTGTGGAGGATGTACCTGTGTGTGTGGTGTGGGTTTGTGTATATGTGCATACACATGAGTGGCAGAGGGTCAGTGTTGAGAGTCACTGAACGCTTTCTTAACGCTGGAGGAAGCTGAGTGTTTCTAGGTCACTATTTGGAGATAGAGCAGGACCGTTGAGGTGTGGTGCTTTGGTAATACTGACTCTGAATATAAGCATGTCTGGCCTTGTTGATTTAGACATTAAGCTGTGAGTTTGTCTGAGAGGCAGACAATGGTGAGAATAGGTATGCAGTGACAGAGAAGGAATATGTAGAGGAGAGGAACTGTGAGAGACAGGTTATTTTAAAAGATAAAATGTCTATGAGAAAACGGGAGTGACAAGCTATTGTAAGTCAGAGAGAATGAGGATATGACAGACAAAGTGCTTAGAAAAATCAGGCTGCAGGTATCAAAAAAAGGAGTCCATGTGCGTGGCAGCACAAGTGGGAAGCAGACGATAAAGGAAATAAGGTGAAAGCAGAAAACAGAAATGCTTAGGGGAGAAGGAGAAGGCAGAAACTAGTAAGAAAATGTAACCTTAGGAAATTTTTATTCTCAGGGTGTTAGAAAGATACAAACAAACAAACAAAAAAGATTTGTTTTCTGATGACAAGATTAATTGACTTTAATTGTATATGAAACTTTCAGGAAACAATTTAAGTGATAAAAACAATGACAAAGGAATACTCAGTATTTTATCAATACTTAGCTCTATTTATTTCCAATCACCCTGAATGATGAGAAGGTGTGATATAAGCCAGAAAAAAATGAATTTATTTCCAGTATTTAAACATAAAATTGTAACATTTGATTGTGGAATAAAGGAGCATTCTGCCTTAGCTTCTTTTGTGTGAAACACATTTGATGCATTGCTTTACTGTCTAGGATACTTTAATTCTGTAAACTTGGTGCCCTTTCTCAGTGCTTCTCAGAGTTGTTTCCTTACATCTACTCTGGCTTAATACACATGCTCAATGCAACTCTAACTTGTGTTTTCTTTTCTCGTTTCACCACCTTACCATCCACTACTCAAGATCAAGTGTTGTATATTATGTACCATTACACCCTTGAATACTAAAACATAATGAATGGAAAAGGAGGGAAATCCCATTTAGATCAAATAGAACCGAAGGATTTTCCCTTGTACTATGAAATGGATATGCCTCAAGGGTGTTGGTTACACGTACTATGAAATGGATATGCCTCAAGGGTGTTGGTTACACATGAGGCTTTCTGCATACGAACTCATCATTCCTGAATGGCTGTGCAGAGCTTTCTTGTTAACTGGTAACTCTGAAGATTGTTTACTTCTTTGTATATATTCTCTGTTCAGAAGCACACACAATTGTGAAAGTATTTCCATTTTCATAATTTCAGATTTTATTATAACGATATTCAGTATGTAGGAACAAAGCTAGTGGAGGTGATGGATTTCCAGTTGAGCTATTTCAAATCCTGAAAGATGATGCTGTGAAAGTGATGCACTCAATATGCCAGCAAATTTGGAAAACTCAGCAGTGGCCACAGGACTGGAAAAGGTCAGTTTTCATTCCAATCCCAAAGAAAGGTAATGCCAAAGAATGCTCAAACTACCGCACAATTGCATTCTTCTCACACGCTAGTAAAGTCATGCTCAAAATTCTCCAAGCCAGGCTTCAGCAATACGTAAACTGTGAACTTCGAGATGATCAAGCTGGTTTTAGAAAAGACAGAGGAACCAGAGATCAAATTGCCGACATCTGCTGGATCATCGAAAAACCAAGAGTTCCAGAAAGACATCTGCTTTATCGAATATGCCAAAGCCTTTGACTGTGTGGATCACAATAAACTGTGGAAAATTCTGAAAGAGATGGGAATACCAGACCACCTGACCTGCCTCTTGAGAAACCTATATCCAGGTCAGGAATCAAGAGTTAGAACTGGACATGGAACAACAGACTGGTTCCAAATAGGAAAAGGAGTATGTCAAGGCTGTATATTGTCACCCTGCTTATTTAACTTATATGCAGAGTACATCATGAGAAATGCTGGGCTGGAAGAAGCACAAGTTGGAATCAAGGTTGCTGGGAGAAATATCAATAACCTCAGATATGCAGATGACACCACCCTTATGGCAGAAAGTGAAGAGGAACTAAAAAGCCTCTTGATGAAAGTGAAAGAGAAGAGTGAAAAGGTTGGCTTAAAGCTCAACATTCAGAAAACTAAGATCATGGCATCTGATCCTATCACTTCATGGGAAATAGATGGGGAAACAGTGAAACAGTGTAGACTTTATTTTGGGGGGCTCCAAAATCACTGCAGATGCTGATTGCAGCCATGAAATTAAAAGACACTTACTTCTTGGAAGGAAAGTTATGACCAACTTAGATAGCATATTAAAAAGCAGAGATATTACTTTGCCAGCAAAGGTCTGTCTAGTCAAGGCTATGGTTTTTCCAGTGGTCATGTATGGTTGTGAGATTTGGACTATGAAGAAAGCTGAGCGCCGAAAAATTGATGCTTTTGAACTGTGGTGTTGAAGAAGACTCTTGAGAGTCCCCTGGACTGCAAGGAGATCCAACCAGTCCATCTTCAAGGAGACCAGTCCTGGGTGTTAATTGGAAGGACTGATCCTGAGGCTGAAGCTCCAATACTTTGGCCACCTCATGCAAAGAGTTGACTCATTGGAAAAGACCCTGATGCTGGCAGGGATTGGGGGCAGGAGGAGAAGGGGATGACAGAGGATGAGACAGCTGGATGGCATCACCGACTCGATGCACATGAGTTTGGGTGAACCCTGGGAGTTTGTGATGGACAGGGAGTCCTGGCGTGCTGCGATTCATGGGGTCGCAAAGAGTTGGACAGGACTGAGTGACTGAACTGAACTGAATCTTCTAAGACTTATAAACAAACTTGTTTACTGTAAAAAAATTTTTAAAAAATTAGTAAAGAGTGAATCTAACCTCATCAGTGTGATATGAACTCCCTATTTCCACCCATTATTTGTGCATGTTTTTGTTGTCAGTCACTAAGTTGTATCCAATTATTTGCAACCCTATGTACTACAGTATGCCAGGCTTCCCGGTCCTTCACTATCTCCCTGAGTTTGCTCAAACTCATGTCCATTGAGATGGTGATGCCATCACCATCCAACCACCTCATCCTCTGCCACCCCCTTCTCCTCCTGCCCTCAATCTTTCCCAGCATCAAGGTCTTTTCCAATGAGTCAGGTCTTTGCCTCAAGTGGCCAAAATACCAGAGCTTCATCTTCAGCATCATTCCTTCCAATGAATATTCAGGGTTGATTTATTTTAGGATTGACTGGTTTGATCTCTTTGCAATCCAAGGGACTGTTGGATGGTGGTGCTGGATCAGTTCTTTGGCACTGAGCTTTCTTTATGGTCCAACTCTTGCATCTGTACATGACTGCAAGAAAAACCAGAGCTTTGACTATATGGACCTTTGTCAGCAAAGTGATGTCTCTGCTTTTTAATATTCTGTCTAGGTTTGTCATAGCTTTTCTTCCGAGGAGCCAGTGTCTTTTAATTTCATAGCTGCAGTCACAGTCCACAGTGATTTTGGAGCCCAAGAAAATAAAATCTGCCACTGTTTTCACTTTTCCCCTTTCTATTTGCCATGAAGTGATGAGACTGGATGGCAACATCATAGTTTTTTGAATGTTGAGTTTTAAGCCAGCTTTTTCACTCTCTTCTTTCACCCTCATCAAGAAGCTCTTTAGTTCCTTGTCACTTTCTGCCATTATAGTGGTATCATCTGCATATTTGAGGTTGTTGATATTTCATCCAGCGATCTTGATCCCAGCTTGTGATTCATCCATTCTGGCATTTCACATGATGTACCCTGCATGTAACTTAAATAAGCAGGGTGACAATATACAGCCTTAACATACTCCTTTCTCAATTTTGAACCAGTCTGTTGTTCCATGTCTCATTCGACCAGTCCTGTGGCCATTGCTGACTTTCCAAATTTGCTGGCATATTGAGTGCAACACTTTAACAGCATTGTTTTTTTAAGATTTGAAATAATTCATGTAGATAAAGCTAAATATATGCCAATGGTTTGTTAGCTTGGAAGCACTATGAACTGTTATTTATTCTTATATTCAACATTTTTTTTTTACTTTTCTTAAAAAATAATTTTATTTTTAATTGGAGGGTGATTACACTATAATGATAGTTTCTGTCATACATAAGCATGAATCCTCCATAGATATACATATGTTCCCTCGCTTTTGAATGTCCCTCCCCATCCTACCCCTATAGTTTGTCAGAGAGCACCAACTTTGGATTCCCTGCATCATACAGCAAATTCCCACTGGCTGTCTATTTTACATATGATAATATATGTGTCTCAGTACTAATAATCTCTCAAGTCATCCCACTCTCTCCACCTCACTGTAACCAAAAATCTGTTCTTTATGTGCGTGTCTCCTTTGCTGCCCTCCAAATAACACCATCATACTATCTTTCTAGATTACATATTTATGTGTTAGTATAAGATATTTGTTTTTATCTTTCTGACTTACTTCACTCTGTATAATAGGCTCTAGGTTCATCCTCCTCGTAAGAAATTATAGAAATGTGTTCCTTTTTATAACTGAGTAACATTCCATTGTATATATGTACCACAACTTCTTTATCCGTTCATCTGTTGATGGAAATCTAGGTTGCTTCCATGCTTTTCTATTGTAAATAGTACTGCAGTGAACATTAGGGTACATGTGTCTTTTTCGATTATGTTTTCCTAAGAGTATATGCCCAGTAGTGGGACTGCTGGGTCATATAGTAATTTTATTCCAAGTTTTTTAAGGAATCTTCACACTGTTCTCCATAGTGCTAAGTTGCTTCAGTCATGTCCAACTGTTTGCAACTCAATGGACTATAGTCCCCCAGGCTTCTCTGTCCATGGGATTCTCCAGGCAGGATTACTGGAGTGGGTTGCCATTTCCTTCTCCAAGGGATCTTCCTGATCCAGGGATTGAACCCAGGTCTTCTGCATTGCAAGCAGATTCTTTACCATCTGAACTACCGTACTGGCTGTATCAATTTGCATTCCCACCAGTAGTGCAAGAGGGCTCCCACTTCTGCACGCTCTCTGAAGCATTTATTGTTTGTAGACTTTTCAGTGATGGCCATTCTGACTGGTGTGAGATGGTACCTCAATGTGGTTTTTATTTGCATTTCTCTAATAATGAGTGCTATTGAGCATCTTTTCATGTGTTTATTAGCCATCTGTATGTCTTCTGTGGATAAATGTCTGTTTAGGTCTTCTGCCTGCTTTTTGACTGAATTGTTTGTTTTTCTGGTATTGAGCTGAATGAGCTGCTTGTGTAATTTGATTAATCCTTTGTCAGTTGTTTCATTTGTTATTTTCTTCCATTCTGAAGGTTGTCTTTTCACCTTGGTTAGAGTTTCCTTCATTGTGTGAAAGTTTGTAAGTCCCATTTGTTAATTTTTGTTTTCATTTCCATTGCACTAAGAGGTGGGTCATAGAGGCTCATTCTGTGATTTATGTCAAAAAGCGTTCAGCCTATGTTTTCCTTTAAGAGATTTATAGTTTCTGGTCTTACATTTAGGTATTTAATCCATTTTGAGTTACTTTTGTGTATGATGTTAGGAAGGGTTCTAATTTCATTATTTTACACATAGCTACCCAGTTTTCCGAGAATCACTTATTAAAGAGACTGTCGATTCTCCATTGTATTTGTCCTTTCTCCATTGTTTTGCCTCCTCTGTCAGATATAAGGTGCCCATAGGAGCATGGATTTTATCTCCAGGCTCTCTGTCTTGTTCCATTGGTCTACGTGCCATACTGCCTTAATGATTGTAGCTTTGTAGAACTGTCTGAAGTCAGGAAGCTTGATTCCTTCAGACCCAATCTTACTTCTCAAGATTACTTTCAACAGATTATTTTCAACAGTATATTATGTGCCAGAGTGTCTTCTAAGAGGTTTGGATATACAGCAATGAAAAGGATAAATTGCTCTTTTCTGTGAGTGTTAGTCACACAGCTGTGTCCAACTCTGGAACCCTGTAGAGTGTAGCCTGCCAGGCTTCTCTGTCCATAGGATTTTCTAGGCAAGAATACTAGAGTCGGTTGTCATTCCCTTCTCCAAGGGATCTTCCTAACCTAGGGATCAAACCCAGGTCTCCTGCATTGCAGGCAGATTCTTTACCATCTAAGCCACCAGGGAAACCCTTGCTAGAGAAAGCAAAGTAATGGACATTTAGCAGACTGTTCTATTTTTTGTTTAAATTGAGATACTTTGCCGTGTGCTATAATTACAGACTATAAAACTTATAGTTTACAATATACAATACATATACAATAAAAGAAAATATGTTTCCAACAATTTTACTTTTTGCACGTAGCATAATGCTTTAACAGGATTTTCAGAGAATAAATTCATGGTTTTTTAAATACTGCTGTAAAAAGGTGTAATTCAAGAGGTTTTATTGTTGTTTTTCAGTCACTAAATCATGTCCAACTCTTTGCGACCCCATGAACCTCCTCATGCCAGGCTTCCCTGTCCTTCACTATCTCCCAGAATTTGCTCAGCCTTATGTGCATTGAGTCAATGATGCCATCCAATCATCTCATCCTCTATCATCCCATTCTTCTCCCCCTCAAGAGGTTTGGAGATATCCAAAAAATAAGAAGCTATGTCACTACATTTCTTTACTACCAGGAAATGAATAAATATATCAAGAAGTTTTTCATTATACAGTTTAATCTCTCAGGTTGAATCACTGCAGATTAAGATTCCAATCACAAGGGGCTTTCCTGGTAGCCCAGATGATAAAGACTCTGCCTAGAGTGCAGGAGACCTTTGTTTGACCCCTGGGTCCGGAAGACCCCTTGGAGAAGGGAATGGCAACCACTCCAGTATTCTTGCTTACAGAATTCTATGGACAGAACAGGAAGGGAGCAAAGAGTTGGACACAGCTGAGTGACAAACACAAGGAAGAAAAAGGCAAGAAAAATAATTTGGTCATAGCTATAAATTTTGTGGACTAATCCTCATATTTTAATACCATATCCTAAGGCAAAACTACTAAAGCAAATCACTGCTGAAAGCATCTTTGTCATCTGAAAATCGAATCTTGACTCAATTTTAAATTTATATGTAGTACACAATAGATTTCCTTATGCTGTGTGGTATAGTGATTGCCTGGGCTATGTCTAAAATAATGCACTAATCATTTTCCTATGGATGCCACTATTTCTCTTCATTTTGTCAGCTTCCTGCTTGGTTTACCTCTTTAAGTTTATTCTGAAATGTGGTCATGTCGGTAAGATGGTACAGGGAGTTTATTTCATTATTCAAAGAAAATATGCCCCATTTAAAGACAAGGCATATTCTTGTGAAAATATCATTTGACTTTAGAACTTCCTCTTTACCTTTCACAGATTTTTCTTTCTTTTATTTCTCTCTCCCTTTCTTCTCTTTCTTTTCCTCTTGATTTCTTCCCTCTTTTAAAATTTGTATTAGCATTCTTAGTATCATACACATTGATTACTATCACTCTATATTGACTTTATCTCTGCACTTATAGTTTAGGCTTATCGTCAGTTCAGTTCAGTTCAGTTCAGTTCAGTCGCTCAGTCGTGTCTGACTCTTTGCGACCCCATGAATCACAGCACGCCAGGCCTCCCTGTCCATCACCAACTCCTGGAGTTCACTCAAACTCATGTCCACAGAGTCGGTGAATCCATCCAGCCATCTCATTCTCTGTCGTCCCTGCCTCCTCCTGCCCCCAATCCCTCCCAGCATCAGAGTCTTTTCCAGTGAGTCAGCTCATCGCATGAGGTGGCCAAAGTATTGGAACTTGAGCTTTAGGATCAGTCCTTCCAATGAATACCTAGGACTGACCTCGGGATTATATTGAAGAGGAAGTGGTTGATGAAAAGGGGAACATGGTTCTGAAAGGAGAACTGAGTGCCCGAATGAAGATTCCAAGCAATATGTGGGTGGAGGCCTGGGAAACGGCTAAGCCAATTCCTGCTAGAAGGCAGAGGAGACTCTTTGATGACACACGGGAAGCAGAAAAGGTACTGCACTATCTGGCAGTCCAGAAGCCGGCAGACCTTGCTCGGCACCTGTTACCCTGTGTAATCCATGCAGCTGTACTCAAGGTAAAGGAAGAAGAAAGTCTAGAAAACATTTCTTCAGTGAAGAAGATTATAAAGCAGATAATATCCCATTCCAGTAAAGTTTTGCACTTTCCCAATCCAGAAGACAAGAAATTGGAAGAAATCATCCATCAAATTACTAATGTAGAAGCTATAATTGCCAGAGCCCGCTCACTGAAAGCCAAGTTTGGAACTGAGAAATGTGAACAAGAAGAGGAAAAGGAAGATCTTGAAAGGTTTGTGAGTTGCCTTCTGGACCAACCCGAGGTGTTAGTCGTCGGTGCAATATGTGGGTGGACTGGTTGGATCTCCTTGCAGTACAAGGGACTCTCAAGAGTCTTCTCCAGCACCACACTTCAAAAGCATCAATTCTTCAGCGATCAGCTTTCTTCACAGTCCAACTCTCACATCCATACATGACCACTGGAAAAACCATAACCTTGACTAGACGGACCTTTGTTGGCAAAGTAATGTCTCTGCTTTTTAATATGCTAGATATGCAGATGACATTACCCTTATGGCAGAAAGTGAAGAGGAACTCAAAAGCCTCTTGATGAAAGTGAAAGAGGAGAGTGAAAAGGTTGGCTTGAAGCTCAACATTCAGAAAACAAAGATCATGGCATCTGGTCCCATCACTTCATGGGAAATAGATGGAAAAACAGTGGAAACAGTGTCAGACTTTGTTTTTTTGGGCTCCAAAATCACTGCAGATGCTGATTGCAGCCATGAAATTAAAAGACGCTTGCTCCTTGGAAGGAAAGTTATAACCAACCTTGATAGTATATTGAAAAGCAGAGACATTACTTTGCCGACCAAGGTCCGTCTAGTCAAGGCAATGGTTTTTCCCGTGGTCATGTATGGATGTGAGAGTTGGACTGTGAAGAAAGCTGATTGCCGAAGAATCGATGCTTTTGAACTGTGGTGTTGGAGAAGACTCTTGAGAGTCCCTTATACTGCAAGGAGATCCAACCAGTCCATTCTAAAGGAGATCAATCCTGGGTGTTCATTGGAGGGACTGATGCTAAAGCTGAAACTCCAATACTTTGGCCACCTCATGAGACGAGTTGACTCACTGGAAAAGACTCTGATGCTGGGAAAGGTTGGGGGCGGGAGGAGAAGGGGACGACCGAGAATGAGATGGCTGGATGGCATCACCGAGTCTGTGGACATGAGTTTGAGTGTACTCCGGGAGTTGGTGATGGACAGGGAGGCCTGGCGTGCTGTGATTCATGGGGTCGCGGAGAGTCGGACACGACTGAGCGACTGAACTGAACTGAACTGAACTGATAGGTTGGTCATAACTTTCCTTCCAAGGAGTAAGCGTCTTTTAATTTCCTGGCTGCAGTCAGCACCTGCAGTGATTTTGGAGCCCAAGAAAATAAAGTCTGACACCGTTTCCATTGTTTCCCCATCTATTTCCCAAGAAGTGATGGGACCAGATGCCATGATCTTAGTTTTCTGAATGTTGAGCTTCAAGCCAACCTTTTCACTCTCCTCTTTCACTTTCATCAAGAGGCTTTTGAGTTCCTCTTCACTTTCTGCCATAAGCGTGGTGTCATCTGCATATCTGAGGTTATTGATATATTTCCCAGCAATCTTGTTTCCAGCTTGTGCTTCTTCCAGCCCAGCATTTCTCATGATGTACTCTGCATATAAGTTAAATAAGCAGGGTGACAATATATAGCCTTGACATACTCCTTTTCCTATTTGGAACCAGTCTGTTGTTCCATGTACAGTTCTAACTGTTGCTTCCTGACCTGCATACAGATTTCTCAAGAGGCAGGTCAGGTGGTCTGGTATTCCCATCTCTTTCAGAATTTTCCACAGTTTGTTGTGATTCACACAGTCAAAGGTTTTGGCATAGTCAATGAAGCAGAAATAGACGTTTTTCTGGAACTCTCTTGTTTTTTCGATGATCCAGCGGATGTTGGCAATTTGATCTCTGGTGCCTCTGCCTTTTCTAAAACCTGCTTGAACATCTGGAAGTTCACGGTTCACATATTGCTGAAGCCTGGCTTGGAGAATTTTGAGCATGACTTTACTAGCGTGTGAGATGAGTGCAGTTGTGCAATAGTTTGCCCTTTGTATGATTATACAACTTTTCTATGTATATACCTAACAATTTTTCACTTTAATTATTTTACTCTGTTTTCTACAGGAAAGAAAGCATCTTTTATGTTCCCACAGTTCTCTGAAATACATAAAATATGTTCTTTTTTCCCAGAGGAAAGAGCTAGAATGTGCAGCTGGAGACAATTTCAGAAGCATGCATGTCATTAACATGATATAAGAGTAAATGTAATAGGAACAAATCTTCTATTCTGGGATATTTTCCCTCTCAACTTCATATTGCAGAAGACAGTCAAGGACAATAAATGCTAAAAGGCCCAGAAGTGGGAGGGGGGAGGAGAGGAAACTCAAGGAAAGAAATGTTGGAAATTTACCTTTCACACATTTTTCTTCCTAGAACAATAACAATAACAAGAAGAGTGTTCTAAAGCTCTGCTAACCACCCTGGGTCAGTGGACCATGGAGGACATTCCCGAATACCACCTTTTGCCTTCGAGTTTGAGGATTAACTCTTTAGAATCAGACTCATGTAGCTGGATGCTGGTAAGGAGAAGAGAGGCTGATGACTTGAGTGGGAGAGGAGGAGGCGCGGTCAGCCCCTAGGGGAAGAGTCCTTAGACTGGACACTAGAGAAGGGGACAGTTCCAAGTCCAGGACACATATCCCATGATTCTGCCATTGGCAGGAGGAGACATTCCCACAAAGTGCCTCAGAGGTGAGCAGAGGATGCTGTGCATGTAGGAGAAGGCAGGCCCTGAAGTCCAGTGAACGTGGGTGCATTTGTGAAGGAACAAGTGGAGAGCACAATGACGAACAGTTGGAAAACACGCTTAAATGGCAGCAGCATTACTGATAACAACAGCAGCCACTTAAGCCTAAATGCTATGTCCATCTAGCCTGAGCAAGATCATGAGATTCCATACGTCTGGTTGTAGGCAGAAAAATGCCCTCTTCCCAAAATGCCCACATCCAGTTTCCTGGTAACTGTGAATAGGTCACTTTACATGGGGTAGGAGCATTAGATTGCAAATAGAACTAAAGGTTGTTAATCTGTTGTTTTCAAAATAAGGAGATTATCCAGGGTTATCCAGATAGGTCCAATGTACTCACAGTCTTCTTAAAAGTATTGAAGAAGATGGAGACAGAGAGGTCAGGGTGATGGGGTGTGAAAAGAACTCAATCTGCTCTTGTTTATGAAAATGAACGAGAAAGTCTATAAGCCAAAAAATATCAGTGGTCTCCAAAAGCTGGAAAAAGCAAGAAAACAAATTCTCCCCTGAAGCATTTCCCTCCTTCAAGAAATGCAGCCTTGTCAATACCTTAATTTTAGACCCTGAAACCTGTGTTGGGCATCTGACCTACAAAACTCTAAGACAAAAATGTTGTTGTTATTTTAAATCACCACATTTGTCTTAAGTTGTTGCAGCAGAAATATAAAACTAATACCTCAAAAATAAAAAATAAAAAAGGATATTGAAAATTTACTGTTAGCCTTAACCATCAAATTTAATGTGATTTATAGAAGTCAGGAAAGCAATATTACACATGTATGTGTTAATGCAGCAAACTCACACCTGCCTCATAAATTCTGGCCAAAAATGTCACCTGTATATAAAAGTCTCACTTAATGTTGAAGTACGCAAGTATACCTCCTTAAGATCCTCAACTCAAATGTTTAGATTAAATCTATCTAACAAAGAGAAAAGCTGTCTCTAGCAAATAAGAGGCTTTTCATGTAAGTATCCTGAAAGGGGTTGCAGTGGAAGGTTAAACCCCCAAAGCCGAGGCTGTTTATCATGGAGCCTGGGAGAACACTCAGCCTGACTCCACTCACCAGGTCAGTGTCATGACTGACCCCAGTCAAGTCGGCAAGCAACCCTGGGGAATCCTTTTATTGCTCAACTGTCAACTGCAGAGAGTTGAGCAATATCCTGTAAATGCCGTATAATGAGGAGATTTTGTTCCAGAGGGTAGCTATTACGTGGACAAGAACTACAGAAATAGTCTGTTTAGATTGGAGGTCAAATTCGCAGCAAGTAAAGCCTTGTGATACCACTTTCCTGAGCAAAAAGAAAAGTGAAATACTGTGCACTTCCCCACAATATGTTTTCCTTCCTGTCAGCTTTTTGCCTAAAATACAGCCTGGTGACTGAGGTTAAACTCCATCCAGGTGCTGACACTGGCAGAGGGCCAGTGTTAATAAAGTTCTACCCTTATCAGATGGAGACTGATTCCATGCAGATCCTGGCACATAATAGTCCCTTAGGAAGAGCCAGAAGTGTGAGAAACATTTGCTTAGGTCTGAGTGTACTCACCCATAAGCTGCTGCTTAAGAAGGAAAAAACCCTCTGTGAGAGGAGGAAAAAAGGACTGCAGTTTAACTCTATCATACATATGATGGGATATTTATAATGCACGTTCCACTTTCCCCTATTTCAATTTTATTGAAAAAAATTATAATCTACCTCACAAAAACCAATTCTATGTTTCATTTTAATCAAAATTGGTGTCTGACAGAGTCTGGTCCTGAAGAGCTGCGAAGCGCCACTCGATGTCAAGAGGTCTCACTCTGCTGATCCTCTCCAATAAGACAATGTTGAACTATTTTGTCAAAAATAGAGAAAGAGAGCCCAGAGGAAACGTCTTTCTTTGCAGGGAGGAAATAGAAGCTTTCTTCTCCTGAGAAAAACTATTATTGTTAATCCTCCTCACATAAGAACACAAATTCTTTATTCTTTGAAGAGAATGCTAGAGAATGGCTTAAGTTTAGGTATTCATTCTGTATCTTCATGAGTCCACATAAATGGGCCTTGAAGGCCAATTCCAATTACATGCAAGGAAGGTCAAACCTTGCAGACTCTGTTAACTCAGCAACCTTCCTAAGGGGCTGCAAGGGTTCACCAGTCTTTGCACTCTTCATATCAAAGCTTGCATCAACATAACAGTTATTACTCTGGACCAATGGGGGCAATTTCTTCTTATTTGAAATTTTCTTTTAGGTGACTAGGGAATGAAAACTTTGTAGACACATTCATAAGGAACATCTATAGTAGAAAGTGCTTGGCATGTGATTGAAATTTGGAGATATGTTATTTAGTGAGGAAGGGCTAGTTTTCAAGTTACAGTGGAATTAAATATCTATTAGTTATCATTTTCACTAATACAATTAGATAACATGAAATCTACAAATCTCAAAATGTGACATATAACCGGTTGCACCACAAATCCCAACACTAGTGAATTATTGCAGAAAGTAATTCACAACATAAAAGAAAATATATCATCTCACTGGAAACTCCTGTTTAACTGACAGTCAAAGGCTAGAGTATCTTTTTATGCACATGTAAAAGTCATGATTGTTTTCAGTATATACATATATATATATATTCAATGTTATGAGAAGAAATTACTGTGTTTCTTTCTTTTTTTTTTAATCTATTCAAGTAAGGACTTCCCTAGTGGTAGAATGGATAGGAATTTGCCGGTCAGGTCAAGGGACATGGGTTGGCTCCTTGGCCTGGGAAAATTCCACACGCTATTGGTGACTCAGAGGTTAAAGCGTCTGCCTCCAATGCGGGAGACCCGGGGTTCGATCCCTGGGTCGGGAAGATCCCCTGGAGAAGGAAACGGTAACCCACTCCAGTGTTCTTGCCTGGAGAATCCCATGGACGGAGAAGCCTGGTAGGCTACAGTCCACGGGGTCACATAGAGTCGGACACGACTGAGCGACAGAACGGAATACGGAATGGAGCAGTCAAAGCCCATGATGCACAACTGCTGAGCCAGATTTCTAGAGCCGGAAAGCCACAACTAGTGAACCCCTGTGCCGCAACTACTAAAGCCCATGCACCCTAGAGTCTATGCTCTACAACAAGAGAATCTACTGCAATGAGAAACTGTGTATTGCAAGGAAGAGTAGCCCCTGCTTACTACAATTAGAGAAAGCCCACACACAACAATGAAGAACCAGTGCAACCAAAAATAAATGAGTAAATAAATAAATCATTTAAAAAAGCTACACAAGTAAGGTTTAGCGACATTTGGAACAAGAATAAATGAAATCTAATCATTTATAATTAATATGATACATTTAACAACTGATAAAAACATACGTGTAGATTCCTAAGGAAAATGACACAGTGGAATTATTTTTTCTTTTGTCCAGAGAAATATTGCATGAAATAAAAATGGGGAAAAGACCTAAAAATATATATATTTTCAAAGACTTTTAGAACAGGATTATATTCACAGCAAAATTTAGAGAAAGGCAAATCTTTTGACAATGAATATATGAAAAACAGATTAAACAAAAACACAGTAATGCCTTCCCAACTACAGCTTCCCACCTCTCAGAAAATTCAGTTAGTTGGACTCATTATTATATGATTTTTGCCAGAAAAATTAGCTTTATTTCAAAATCAAAAACAAAACCGAGTCATTGAAACAATTTATGGAGGACTTCATATAGCCTATTAGAAATTTATAGTGTATATATGTGTAAGGTGAATTTATTTTATCATACAAATATCAAGAAAAAATGTGATTAGTTTCCACATTTAATGCTTACATTCAGTATAGAAGAACTGGAGTCACCACAGAGACTCTCTCCATGAAAAGGCCTTGCTTGCCCAGAAAGAAGACTGACCCAGGAGCCCTCGTGACCAAACAGGCAAGTGTGTGTTCTTAGTCACTCAGTCGTGTCTGACTCTTTGAGTCCTCATGGACTATAGCCTGCTAGGCTCCTCTGCCCATGGAATTCTCCAGGTAAGAATACTAGAGTGAATAGCCATGCCCTTCTCCAGGGGATCTTCCCAATCCATGGATTGAATCTGGGTCTCCTATATTGCAGGCAGATTCTTTATCATCTGAACCACCAGGGAAGCCCAGCTGCTGTTGCTGCTGCTAAGTTGCTTCAGTCGTGTCCGACTCTGTGTGACCCCACAGACAGCAGCCCACCAGGCTCCTCTGTCCCTGGGATTATCCAGGCAAGAATACTGGAGTGGGTTGCCATTTCCTCCTCCAAGGGAAACCCAGAGGCCAGACTAATCATAAATTCATCATCAACAGCTAGAATTCTGGGGGCTCATTCTAGGGTTTCTAATCTCCCACTCTGTCCAGCTTCCACTCTGAGATCCAAAAGATGGAGAATGGACTTTCAACCTATCTGGGTATGTTAGTACTAGAAATGTGCAATAGTTAAGTGTAAGAAAATTTAGAACTATGGCATTATTTGCACTCGAAGGCAAAGGAACAAGTAATTCTTAACCTCTTATGATCCTTGTGCTTCTAAATTCCTTTCTGGAAAGCTGCAGTGTGAGTCCAGCCAGCACTAACTAGCATGGCACTTGTCATCTTTTTCTTTCTGTATAAAAATATTCTCCATTTTCATTTTCATAACAGAACTTTTAAAGGGATCTTATGAGAGACTACATTACTTTGCCAACAAAGGTCCGTCTAGTCAAGGCTATGGTTTTTCCCATGGTCATGTATGGATGTGAGAGCTGGACTCTGAAGAAAGCTGATCACCAAAGAATTGATGCTTTTGAACTGTGGTGTTGGAGAAGACTCTTGAGAGTCCCTTGTACCGCAAGGAGATCCAACCAGTCCATTCTAAGGGAGATCGATCCTGGGTGTTCATTGGAAGGACTGATGCTAAAGCTGAAACTGCAATACTTTGGCCACCTCATGCGACGAGTTGACTCACTGGAAAAGACTCTGATGCTGGGAAAGGTTGGGGGCGGGAGGAGAAGGGGACAACCGAGAATGAGATGGCTGGATGGCATCACCGACTCTGTGGACATGAGTCTGAGTGAACTCCAGGAGTTGGTGATGGTCAGGGAGGCCTGTAGTGCTGTGATTCAAGGGGTCGCGGAGAGTCGGACACGACTGAGCGACAACTGAACTGAACTAAGCTAAAAAGTTGGTCATGCTTTTTTTGGTCATTTTAGTACTTTGAAAATAGGGACAAAGGGTCTCTAATAATGATAGGAATGACATATTTGGAATGTTTTTAAAAATATAGAAAGATCATTTTGTCTATTCACCCAGCTCACGAGGTCTAAGAGGGACTGCATGGTTTGAAGGGTAGGGGAGACTACCTGACAAGGGGAGAAAGGGAAATTGATGTTTGGAAAAAACGTGACCTGGAGAAGAAATAGAAAAGATACCACATGCTCACAACCTGTTTTATCATCTGTGATAGTTAATTTTATGTGGCAACTTGACTAGACTAAGAGACATCCAGATAGCTGGTAAAACATTATTTCCAGGTTTGTGAGAATGTTTCCTGAGGAGAGGAACAATTAAATTGGTAGCCTGAGTAAAGAAGATTGCCTTCACCTATGCAAGCCGGCGCCAGCCAGTCCACAGAGGGCCTGAATAAAACAAAAATGCAGAGAAAGGGTGAATTCGCTCTCTGCTTGACACAAGACATCAATCTTCTCGTGCTCTTGAACACTGGCACTACTGATTCTTGAACCTTCTGACTCAGACCAGGACTTATACCATCAATGCCACATTCTTTGGCCTTTAGACTCAGACTTAAACCTTTGACTTCCTTGCTTCTTAGGCCTTTGGACCCAGACTGGATTATACCACTGACTTGATTTTCCAGCTTGTTGACAGCAGATGGTGGGGCTTCATAACTGGATGAGCCATGATGTAATATGATGCATATATATATATATATATATATATATAACTGGGTGGTATATATGTGTATGGTGTTATATATGGAATAACTTATGGAAAGGAAGCATGACATAGCAGTGAGACATTGACATCTATCTATATTGTCATTGATGGTGGTTATTAGAAGAAGGTAGCTCTTTGGTTGTAACCATAGGAAAGATTAAAGTGCTCTTCTTCTCAGTTAAAACAAATCTTACATTTTTTCCCTTAAATACTATTTTTCTTCAAAATGAATACAGGCCAGGATTTAAGTTTCAGAGATGTAAATTGAGAGAAGTGTATTAAACGCAGCTGAAATGTAGCTTAAAGTATTTTAGAATGCGGTGTGTTGATGGGCATCTTGGAGGGAAGTTCAAGGACTAAGGTGATATGAGTAATGCCTTTATCACGTCCCAGTGCTCCTAAGCAGAGGAAGCCACATTCGTGTAACAGTACTGACTTAGATCCATTCATTTATCCACCACACAGGAGGAAAAATTAAATGGCGTACACAGTTGGTGGATTTAGAATAAAGGAAGGATGTATATGTTGACCAAATACTTTCTTGTTACTCTCAGTAGTGAGTTACCCAGATTGAACATGAATCTGCTTTTCTTCTCCAGGTATAGGATCTAACCTTGAAATGAAATGACTATCAGCCTAACCCTACTAGGAATGACAGTCATGAACACAAAACTCAGTACTCACCAATATCTGCTTTGTCTTCAATGTACATGTTTCTCATTATTTTTCAATTAATTTATCATTTGGGTGCCTGGGTGTAGTGCTAATCACTAATTAATTAAGCCTCCTAACCCTTTTACCTCAATGTGCAGTATGTAGCTGAAATATGTAGGCAGTAGAATATGGAAGAGAAAAATGAACATTACAGAAAGATATTGCTGAGATGAGGATACATGTGTGGTGCCTAGAGCTTATTTTTGTCTGGAAACAGCTTCTTGACTCTGCTATTTGTAAATGCCTATTTCAAGCAATTAGGCTGTTCTTCCCAACTGTATAAGTGTATAGTTGTTACAATTTGGCTTTTACATGTTGGCCTGAACATGAGATAAGGAGTCTTAGGCTTCTTAATGATGCTTTATCCCCAAGTGAGTCGCTATTTCTCTGGGTCATCAGTTCAGTTCAGTTCAGTTGCTCAGTCGTGTCCAACTCTTTGTGACCCCATGAACTGCAGCACACCAGGCCTCCCTGTCCATCACCAAACCCGGAGTCCACTCAAAACCATATCCGTCCATGGTTGGTGAAGCCATCCAACCATCTCATCCTCCGTTGTCCCCTTCTCCTCCTGCCCTCAATCTTTCTCAGGATCAGGGTCTTTTCCAATGAGTCAACTCTTCTCATCAGGTGGCCAAAGTATTGGAGTTTCAGCTTCAACATCAGTCCTTCCAATGAACACCCAGGACTGAACTCCTTTAGGATGGACTGGGTGGATCTCCTTGCAGTCCAAGGGACTCTCAAGAGTCTTCTCCAACACAACAGTTCAAAAGCATCATTCTTCAGCGCTCAGCTTTCTTTATAGTCCAACTCTCACATCCATACATAACCACAGGAAAAACAGTTTCTTAATGTTTAGCTTGTGTTTGCCAGACCATAAATAAATAGCCATGGACCCCAGCAATCACAGGAGACCTACAGTCTTCAACCAAGGCAAAAGCATGAGGGGTCTTTGAATGTGGCTAGAGGTTGACCCAATCAAATTTGAAGTGCAAATGTAACCTTAATAAGTGCCAACCAAAGGAAACTTGGCAAGTTAATGCCTTCCAGGCAAGCCTCAGCAAAGGGATGGGATTTAGCAGCCTCCATGTGAGAGTTGGACTGTGAAGAAAGCTGATCGCCGAAGAAGTGATGCTTTTGAACTGTGATGCTGGAGAAGACTCTTGAGAGTCCCTTGGACTGCAAGGAGATCCAACCAGTCCATTCTAAAGGAGATCAATTCTGGGTGTTCATTGGAAGGACTGATGCTAAAGCTGAAACTCCAATACTTTGGCCACCTCATGCGATGAGTTGACTCACTGGAAAAGAGTCTGATGCTAGGAAGGATTTGGGGTGGGAGGAGACAGGGACGACAGAGAATGAGATGGCTGGATGGCATCACCGACTCGATGGACATGAGTTCGAGTGAACTCCGGGAGTTGGTGATGGACAGGGAGGACTGGCATGCTGTGATTCATGGTGTTGCAAAGAGTCGGACACGACTGAGCAACTGAACTGAACTGAACTGAACTGATGGCTTCAGGACGGAGAAGGCAATGACACCCCACTCCAGTACTCTTGCCTGGAAAATCCCATGGATGGAGGAGCCTGGTAGGCTGCAATCCATTAGGTCGCTAAGAGTGGGATACAACTAAGCAACTTCACTTTCACTTATCACTTTCATGAATTGGAGAAGGAAATGGCAACCCACTCCAGTGTTCTTGCCTGGAGAATCCCAGGGATGGGGGAGCCTGGTGGGCTTCCGTCTATGGGGTCGCACAGAGTCGGACACGACTGAAGTGACTTAGCAGCAGCAGCAGCAGCATGGCTTCAGGATGCAGACTACTGGTGCTTGACCATGAAGTGATTATACAATTATAGCTTTTTCTGTCTCAGTTATTGGGAACAGAATCTTCCACATATAAGCCTTTCATCTATTAGGAGTTAATTTTTTTTTTCTTTAGAACTTTAAGGCACCTGAGTTATGAGTGTATCATTTAATACTTAAGAAGTTTTAGCTTTAAATGGTCAATTTCAGAGCTTGCTAAGCAAATATAGATTTTTCCATTCTGGCTCAGACAGTAAAGAATTTGCCCACAATGTAGGAGACCCAGGTTCAATCCCTGGGTTGGGAAGATCCCCTGGAGAAGAGAATGACAACACACTCCAGTGTTCTTGCCTGGAGAATTCCATGGACAGAGGAGCCTGACGGGCTACAGTCCATAGGGTCTCAAAGAATCGGACACTTTGAGCAACTAACACATATAGATTGGTTGTCCCCAAAATCCATTCTCCATTTAAGCCATGAGGGACTTTTGAGAATGTAGCTTATGTACGTGCTCAAAAGTCAAAAGAAATTTAACTCAAAGAATTAAACAGTAAGTTCCAGGGCCATGCAGGTATTTAAAATGAATATAGCAATTGTCTATTCCCTAAGAAAAAGTCCAATATAATTCCTGAAATTAATACTCTAAAGAACAATAGGGAGGCACATGAGGGTAGTATCATAAGTATATTAATATATTGAATCCAGATCTAGATTTAATGCTGGTTGTGCTGTACTGTGCTTAGTTGCTCAGTTGTGTCCGACTCTTTGCAACCCCATGGACTGTAGCCCACCAGGCTGCTCTATCCCTGGGGATTCTCCAGGCAAAAAAACTGTAATGGGTTCCCTGAGCCACCAGGGAAGCCCAAGAATACTGGAGTGGGTAGCCTATCCCTTCTCCAAGGGAGCGTCCCGACCAGGGAATCAAACCAGGATCTCCTGCATTGCAGACAGGATATTTACCAGCTGAGTTACTAGCAGTGGGGAGGGTTGCTGGTTGAGATTTACCACTTTAAGAAATTGAAAGTAGATAAGATGAATTGTCATTAGTGAATATTTTGTGCATATCCCCTGAGACAAAATCTAGAAGGTTATGATACCAATACAGGTCATTAAGAAAAGGAAAATAAAATATAGGGTAATTTTGCAAATATTATTAACCATATATATATATATATACACACATATATATGTATCATGGAAGGTAAAGAACAAAATTAAGAAACATTAAACTGTGGAGAGTCGGACAAGACTGAGCGACTGAATTGAACTGAACTGAAACTGATCTCAGGGATATCTTTCTGAAATGCATGAATGGACAGTATAAATAGTAAAAAAAAAAAATAAAATATGACAGGTATACTACATTGCTGCCAAACATGCAGCTTTTTGCATCATGGAATAAGGAAGCATTTTATACATTGCTATGATATAATGAAAGTGGACAAAAGAAAAGTACAAAGTAGCATGAATAGAAGGATATATTAATTGCTCGTATATCTAAGAAATATATTTGGGACAGTGCATAAGAAATTGATAATCTGGAGAAAGAATGTGAATACCAGAAGGAAAAGTGAAGGAATGAGTCTATACAATGTGTGTTTTTATACCCTTTGACGTGCATGTGAATATTGAAAATAAAATACAAAGAAGAATGCACGCAAAAAAACAAAAACAAACTTGTAAGAAGTAATAAATTCAACAAAATTTCAACACCCAAAATCAACACCCAAAAATCAGTTGTACTGTATACACCAACAATGAATAATCCAAAAAGAAGATTAAGAAAAGAAATTCTATTTCTAATAGAATCAAGAAAATATTTAGAAATAATCTGACCAAGGAGGTAAAATAGATATGCACGGAAAACTGCAAAATATTGCTGAAAGAAATTGAAGAACATGCAAGTAAATGAGGACATTCCATGTTCATGCATTGAAAGGTTATTATTGTTAAGATGTCAATACTGTTCAAAGTGATCTGCAGAATCATTCAATCTCTACCAAAATTCCAATGAAAGTTTAAGCAAATTTATCTTATTTTTATTGATGTACAGTTGATATACAATACGATATGCTGCTGTTGCTGCTGCTGCTGCTAAGTCACTTCAGTTATTCACGATTTTTAAAGGTTATGCTTCATTTATAGTTATCATAAAATATTGGTTATATTCCCTGTGCTGTATAATATATCCTTATAGCTTATTTTATACATAATAGTTTGTACCTCTTAATTCCCTACCTCTATATTTTTCAATCCCATTCTACCTTCTCACTGGTAACCACCAATTTGTCCTTTAGATCTGTGAGTCTATTTCTTTTTTGTTATATTTAATAGTTTGTTGTGTGTTTTAGATTTGACAGATACAGTATTGGTCTTCTTCTGACTTATTTCAGTTATTTCACATAGTATAATACCCTCCAAGTCCATCCATGTTGTTGCAAATAGGAAAATTTCAGTTTTTATGGCTGAGTAGTATTCCATTGTGTGTCTGTGTATATGTGTCTGTGTGTCTATATATCTATATTTATATATATACATCGTCAATTTACATCATCACCAACAGTGTAGGAAAGTTTCCTTTCTACATCCCATAAATAAATTTGTTATTTATGTCCTTTTGATGAGAGGCATTCTGACAGTTGTGAGGTAATAACTAACTGTGGTTTTGATTTGCAGTTCTATGATGATAAGCAATGTTGTGCATCTTTTCATGAACCTATTGGCCATCTGCATTTTCTCTTTGGAAAAAAATGCCTGTTCAGATCTTTTAGCCATTTTTTAATTGGGTTGTTTGTTTGATATTGAATTGTATAAGGTGTTTATATATTTTGGATAGTAACCCCTTATCAGTTATATAATTTGCAAATGTTTCTCCCTAAAGAAACCACTATTAGAGCTCATCAATAAATTCAGTAATGTTGCAGGATACAAAATTAATACATGGAAATCTTTTGCATTTCTCTACACTAACAAAATCTATCAGAAGTTCAATCCCATTTACTATTGCATAAGAAAGAATAAAACACCTAGGAACAAACCTTCTCATGTAGATAAAAGACCTGTACTTAGAAAACAATTACACTGACAAAAGAAATTGAAGATAACAGAATCAGATGGAAAGATATATATGTTCTTGGATTGGAAGACCTAATATTGTTAAAATGTCCATACTACACAAAGCAATCAACAGATTCAGTGTAATGCACCTATTAAGACATTAATGATATTTTTCACGGAACTAAAACAAAACTTTTAAAATTTGTATGGAAGCACAAAATACCATGAATACTGAAAACAGTCTTAAGAAAGAAGAACAGAACTGGAGAAAGCCAATTATGCTTTTTAAAGAAACAGAATTCATGCTATCACAGGAGAAACTGAATTTCCAAAACAATCTTGAAAGAGAATAACAAGGATGAAAGGCCCATTCTTTCTGATGCCAAAACTTGTTACAAAGAAATAGTAAAAAAAGAGTTGTACTAGAATAAAGACATATAGCCTGATGGAGTATAATAGAAATCCCAGAAATGAAACCTTGTATATATGGTCAAATGACTTTGACAAGAGTGTCAAGATCATTTGATGGGGAGGTGACAGTCTTTTCAGAAAACAGTGTTGGGAAAACAAGACATCCAAATACAAAATAGTACATAACACTTACCTATTTATGAAGATTAATGCAAAATAGGTTAAATACTTAAATATAAGAGATATAACCATAAAACTCCTAAAGGAAACAGGGGGAAAGTTTCATGACATTGAGTTTGTCAATAATTTCTTAGATATCACACCAAAAGTTCAGGCAGCAAAAGAAAAAATAGATAAACTAGACTTCATCAAAACAGAAAACTTTTTTGCATCAAATAACATTAGCAACTTTGTTTTTTTGGCTCCAAAATCACTGCAGATGCTGATTGCAGCCATGAAATTAAAAGACGCTTGCTCCTTGGAAGGAAAGTTATGACCAACCTTGATAATATATTAAAAAGCAGAGACATTACTTTGCCAACCAAGGTCCGTCTAGTCAAGGCAATGGTTTTTCCCGTGGTCATGTATGGATGTGAGAGTTGGACTGTGAAGAAGGCTGGCCGCCGAAGAATCGATGCTTTTGAACTGTGGTGTTGGAGAAGACTCTTGAGAGTCCCTTATACTGCAAGGAGATCCAACCAGTCCATTCTAGAGGAGATCAATCCTGGATGTTCATTGGAGGGACTGATGCTAAAGCTGAAACTGCAATACTTTGGCCACCTCATGCGACGAGTTGACTCACTGGAAAAGACTCTGATTCTGGGAAAGGTTGGGGGCGGGAGGAGAAGGGGATGACGGAGAATGAGATGGCTGGATGGCATCACTGACTCTGTGGACATGAGTTTGAGTGAACTCCAGGAGTTGGTGATGGACAGGGAGGCCTGGCGTGCTGTGATTCATGGGGTCGCGGAGAGTCGGACACGACTGAGCGACTGAACTGAACTGAACTGAACATTAGCAACAGAATGAAGACAGTCTATAGAATGGGAGGAAATATTTGTAAATATTAAATCCAAAAAGGACTTATTATTCAGAATATATAAATAACTAAATCTCAATAGAAATACAAACAAATCCATTAGTAAATTGGCAAAGGACTTGCATAGATTTTTGTTCAAATAAGATGGCTAATAAATACATGAGAAGAAACTCGACATCATTAATATTTAGTGAAATACAAGTCAAAACTGCAATAAAATGCTACTTCACACACATTAAGATGGCTATAATTCAAAATAATGGAAAATATCAAGAGTCAGCAAAGATGTAGAGAAAAATGAAACCTCGTGTATTGCTGGTAGGATTGTAAAATGGTATTGTTTCTATAGAAAAGAGTATCATGATTTCTCAAAAACTTAAACATGAAATGACTATCAGTTCAGTTCAGTTCAGTTAAGCAATTCTGTTCTGGGCATATACACAAACAATTGTAAGTAGAAACTCAAACAGATATTTAAATGCCTGGGTCTGGAAGATCCCCTGGAGAAGGAGATGGTAACCCACTCCAGTATTCTTGCCTGGAGAATCCCATGGACGGAGAAGTCTGGTAGGCTACAGTCCACGGGGTCGCAAAGAGTCGGACATGACTGAGCGACTGAACGGAACGGAACGATGTTTATAGCAGTATTATTCAAAATAGTCAAAAGATGGAAACAATCCAGCTGTCCATTGATGGATGAATGGATAAACAAAATGTGGTATATATATACAATAAAATATTCTTCAGCCTTAAAAATAAAAAAAATTCTAACATTTTACAACATAGGTGAATCTTAAAACAGTATGTTAAATGAAATAATACAATCACAGAGGATAATTTTCGTAAGATTTTTCCTATAAAGGGATTTAGAAGAGTCAAATTTGTAGAGAGAGTAGAATCATGGTTTCCAGGGGATTTATGGAGAGGAGAATGGATAGTTACTGCTCAATGGGTTTAGAGTTCCCCTTTAGGATGATAAAAGAGTTCTGCAGATGGATAGTGATGATGGCTGCTCAACAATGTTAATATGTTTAATATCACTGAGTTGTATACTTAAACATGATGAAAATGCTAAATTTATGTTATACATATTTTACCACAAATAAAAAATAAAATTTACATTTAAGAAATGTAAAAAGAAATCTATTCAGCCTTAAATACTGTTTCTAATTCCCAGTCCAACTTCATAGCTCTGAGGTAACCACTGACAACATGTTCTTGCATGATTTTCCAGAGAAGGTATCCTGAAAATACAATTATGTGTGTTTATATCTGTGTGAATTTGAGGGACAGTGAGTGACAAATATTGTCAAATTGCAAAGAGTACTAACTCGTCCCATGAGCATTTTAATCAATCCATCAAATATCCATTCTGACTGAGCACTAATTTCAGTCCATACAGGAAATTCATTGAGAAAAACCTCATGATCCTGAAAAGTACATAAATGTCATGTGCCATGTGCTCAGTTGTGTCCAACTCTTCACCCCATGGACTGTAGCCCACCAGGCTCCTCTGTTCATGGAGTTTTCCAGGCAAGAATACTGGAGTTCCACTTCCTCCTCCAGGGGATCTTACCGACCCAAAGATCGAACATGTGTGTCTCCTTAGTCTCCTGCATTGCGGGCTGATTCTTTACCCACTGAGCCATGTAATATCCTCCTAAAAAGTACTGTGATGTCTTATTACTCTTGTGCAGAAAAGGAGGATGCTTTCATATCCCAGGTCGTGTAGGCTGTAAAAGAATGGCTGCTTGCAGGACAATGTTTAGGAAATGAAATTAAAAACAAAATTTCCTCCAAATCCAGCAAATCTCTCTAGAGTGATAGAAGAGAAAGAAAACAATTCCATATTAAATAAATATCAAACCGGAATGTGACAGTTATCACAGGCAATCTGCTAAAATATTGCAAAGACAATCTTTTATAATAGGAGGGAGTTTTGCAATTTGGAACTAGGCACCCTGAGGAAGATCCCCTGGAGAAGGAAATAGCAACCTATTCCAGTATTCTTGCCTGGAGAATTCCATTGACAGAGGTGCCTGGCAAGCTACAGTCCATGGGGCCGCAAAGAGTCAGACATGACTGAACGGTGTCACAAGAAGACCCTGAGGAAGTCAGGCTTCCGCCTTCCCACAGAAACTGGAAGGTAGGGTACTATCTTCCTTGGTGTATACATTTCAAAGAGATGTTTATCAGGTCCCTAAGAAATACATGTCAGGCTCATAAAGTTGGCAAAAGCCTTATTCATATTTTCAGAAGTTTTACATACATTTCAAAAATACATATAAAGAACTTTATAGTTACATTTCTTTAAAGTAAATACTCTGGGGGAAAAAAAAAGAAAGGGGGGCACTCTTGTCCTTTTCTTTCACTTATTTTTTAACAGGTTGAATGACTTCTTAATTTTAATTTGTTTTTGCCCTTACAACAGGCATCAGAATGCCACGTTGAATTCTTACTATATCTCAAAAATTTGGCAAGCCCACTGCTATGAGAACAGTGTTCCAGAGGTTTCTTGACTTTAGGATCTTGAGAAGTAAGAAGTCAGACTCTCACCTGGAAAAAATCTGAAGGAAGGAGGGTAGAAATAGCAATCTTCAATAACATTACAAAAAAAAAAATAATAGAGGGCAATAATGGTATAAAGTTCACCTCTATGCTGTGTGGCTCAGAGGGTAAAGCATCTGCCTGGCGGGAGAAGCTGGTTCTATCCCTGGGTCAGGAAGATTCCCTGGAGAAGGAAATGGCAACCCACTCTGGTACTCTTACCTGGAAAATCCCGTGGATGGAGAAGCCTGGTAGGCTACAGTCCATGCGGTCACAAAGAGTTGGACATGACTGAGTGACTTCACTTCACTTCACTTAATGGTATAAAAGCAAATTTTCATGTGGATGCTATCTTGATATGCTAAATGCTAGAAAAGTAGATGTTAGGCAGGTAACAAACCAAGAAAGTATAAAAGGGGAACTCTGAGAAGGTAAAACAGAGAAGGCATCACTCAGGGAATAGCGCAGTTTGGAGGTAATGGGTTGAGGGAGCCCTCAAAATGAACCCATTCATGGCCCATCATTGAGATGAGGTGAGTATTTAGAGATGGTTGAGTAGTATCACCAACTCAATGGACGTGAGCTTGACCAAACTCCAGGAGAGAGTGATGGACAGGGAAGCCTGGAATGAAGCAGTCCATTGGGTCGCAGAGAGTCAGACCACTTAGCATGGGTGCTAAGTTACTTCAGTCATGTCTGACTCTTTGCGACCCAATGGACTGTAGGCTGCCAAGTTCCTCTGTCCATGGGCTTCTCCAGGCAAGGATACTGGAGTGGATTGCATGCCCTCCTCCAGGGGATCTTCCCAAACCAGGGATCAAACCCATGTCTCTTATGTTTCCTGCATTGGCAGATAGGTTCTTTACCACTAGCACCACATGGGAACACCCCCATGTTAGCGACTAAACAACAAACAACAACAACACAAAAAGAAGGATCAAATGTGAGACAAAATTACTAACAGCACAGACTCGGTAAAACAGCCTTTCTGTGAGGAAGTTTTAGCCTGGTCATTTTTATTCTTGGAGTTTGAGTTGCAGAAGCAAGGGAAGAAGGAGGTTGACAAAGGCTGAAAATTATCAACTCCACACTTCTTCCTGGTTTTCTGTCCCCTGCCTGGGGAAAGTAGAGAAACACTAAATTGGATGTGCTATTGAAGGCTGATTTAGAGTATGTGAAATATTTTAATGCCTAAAAGTGGCTGTAAAGCTTTAGAACCTTGCCAAAATGTGGGTAACAGGGAGTTAATAGTGTTGGCAGAAAGAAATCCAACAAAATAATTGAGGGAAGGTGAAGGGCTGGTAAGTTTTCCAACTGTATTGTAGAGGAAATGCCAGTGTCAACACTTTCTGGTATTTCCTTTGTTTCTTTGGCTACATAATCTGTGTATTGTTTGGGGATCATATATGGATTTTTTTTTTTTTTGCCATCTGTTTAGAATATAGGTGTCTCTTAGTTCTTTTTAAAGCTATGTTCGTAACATAAATCATATAATTTAATTACTTTCCACACTACTTCCACCCATCTTTCCTCTCTCACTTTATCTCAGTGTTTTTGCTATATTGGCCACCTCATGCGATGAGTTGACTCACTGGAAAAGAGTCTGATGCTAGGAGGGATTGGTGGTGGGAGGAGATGGGGACGACAGAGAATGAGATGGCTGGATGGCATCACCGACTCGATGGACATGAGTTTGAGTGAACTCTGGGAGTTGGTGATGGACAGGGAGGCCTGGTGTGCTGTGTTTCATGGGGTCGCAAAGAGTCCGACACGACTGAGCGACTGAACTGAACTGAACATAATATTATCTCATATTGTCATTGTTTATAATTTTTCCCTTGTGTACTATAATTCTTGCAACTGTAGTAGTTTTCCTCATTTAAATGGATTCATTGTTCAACAGCAGCAATGAAATGGAATACGGTGACATGGTTTCCACGTTCCTGAATTTTTTATTTCACTGAATCTATTAGTAGGCAGTGTTTCATCATACCTTTCTGGATAGTCTCTGAGTGATACATTCCCTGAGCTCTTGTACTGGTTATAAAGGTCTTTCTTTTGTATCTAGGCATGAATGACAGCTTGCTTGTGTTTAACATTTGAGGCACCTTTTGTATCACTTAGAATTCGGCTGCCAACACATTATTTAAGTTTGGATTGACTGTGGCTATTGAGACATTTGAGCTAAACTTGAGTTTTTTCCTCATTACTTCCCTTTACATGTTTTTCTTCCTGAAACCTCAGTGGATTATTTCTTTATGCTTAAAATTTAATATTTTTGCCCCTGACAAGTACCTAGGACCTGGTTGCCTCAGGTCTTTAGGTGGGATGAGGTCTTTTATCAGCTGTGGCAGCCTCAGTGTCCTGGGAGGACTCTACAGCAGTGATAGAGGTCGAGGAGGGTTGGGGTGGGAGACAGAGAAAAGAGCTACTCTTGCTATTGCAATGGCTTTCAGGTAGAGGCTGCTCCTTCTAGCACTCTTTCTACCCACAGGGTCACAGAATTCAGTAATCTGCACCTTAGATCCAACAGCAGTCATCACAACAGTCTCAAAGCCACAGACTACCTAGAGGGATGGCAATGCCACAAAATACACAGTTAGTCTTTCTCTTGCTAGCTACTTTCCTACCTCTGTATCTCTACTGGTAAGAGACTCAAGCCAAGAAACATCTCCACTTTCAAACCTCATCTTCTAAAACTCAATCCAAAAGACATTTAGAGGGGATCAGTTTATCAGGAGGTTGTAATGATTGTAAATATTTACATACCTACCATTGAAGAATCTAACTATTTAAAGCACATATTATTAGACTTGACAGGAGAAATTGACAACAATACAATGATAGTAGGGGATTTAATTATCCTACTTTCAGACTAGACAGCTTATCTGGACAAATTTAATAAGGAAAGAATGGATGTAAATAACACTGTAAATCAAGTATCCTGCTGCTGCTGCTGCTGCTGCTAAGTCACTTCAGTCGTGTCTGACTCTGTGTGACCCCATAGACGGAAGCCCACCAGGCTCCCCCGTCCCTGGGATTCTCCAGGCAAGAACACTGGAGTGGGTTGCCATTTCCAGACACATAAACAGCATTCCATTAAATAGCACCATATATACTTCTAATTGCACAAGGAACATTCTCCAGAGTAAATCATATATTAAGTCACAAACAAGTTTTAACAAATTTAAGTAGGCTGTAATCATATCAGATATCTTTTCTGTGGTATGAAACTAGAAATCAAAAAAAGGAGTAAAACTGAAAAATTCAAAAATAAACAAGTAAAACTATTCAATACATTAAGCTAAAAATGTTTATGCACACAGAGGAAGCAATCAACAAAATGAAAAGGCAGTCTATGGAATAGGAGGCAATATTCGTAAACCATATATCTGATAAAAGGTTAATACCTAAAAAGTATGAGGAACTAGAACAGCTCAATGACACAAAATAAAAACAAAAATAAAAAGCCATATAATCCAATTAAAACATTGGAAAAGGACCTGAATAGACATTTTTACAAAGAAGACATACAGGTACATAAAAAAGATGTTCAACATCATTAGTTATCAGAGAAATGTGAATCAAAGCCACAGTGATATATCATCTCACACCTGTTAGCATGGTGATTATAAAAAAGACAAGAGATGACAAGTGTTAACAAGGGTGTTGAGAAAGGAACCCTTGTACATGGTTATGTGTGCATGCTCAGTGGATCATTTGTGGATCTGACTCTTTGTGACCCCATGAAATATAGCCCTCCAGGCTCCTCCATCCATGAAATTTTCCAAGCAAGAGTACTGGAGTGGGCTGCATGTTCCTTCTCTAGGGGATCTTCCTGACCCGGGGAACAAACTCTGACCTTCTGTGTCTCCTGAATTAGCAGGCCGATTCTTTACCACTGAGCCACCAGGGAAGCCCCTGTACACTCTGTGTGTGTGCTAAGTCACTTCAGTCATGTCCAACTCTCTGGGACCCCATGGACTATAGCTCTCCAGCCTCCTGTGTCCATGGAATTCTCCAAGCAAGAATACTGGAGTGGGTTGCCATTTCCTACAACAGGAGGTCTTCCCCACCCAGGGATCAAATCCAAGTTTCCTGCATTGGGAGGTGGGTTATTTACAATGGTGTCACCTGGGAGGCCCCTGTACACTGTTAGTAGAATGCACAATGGATGGATAAAAGAAAATGAGGTATATATTAGTGAGACGTTATCCAGCCTTAAAAAATGTAGTAAATTCTGCCATTTATTGCAACATGGATGAACCTGGAATTATGCTAAGTGAAATAAGACAGAAAGATAAATGCCATATGGTATCACTTATATGTGCAATCTGAAAAATAAGAACCAAACTCACAAAAGCAGAGAATGGTGGTTTCCAGGGCTGAGGAGTGGGAGAATGGGAGATGATCAAAGGGTACAACTTTTAAGTTATAAAATAAAGGAAGTTCTAAGGATTTAATGAATAACATCATGACTATGCTTGAAACTGAGTAGGACTCTGTGGGGCTCTCAGGCATGGAGGCCTCTCTGTCCCCTATTGCTTGTAGGCAAGATTCCAGCCTTTTTGACTTTTCCTGAGTTCCAAAGCCCAAATTGGAACAGTTTCTAATCAAAAGAGGAGCAGCCAAGAAAGCACCAGAGGCAAGATTTAAGAGCCAAGATTTAGGATTCAAGATACCTGACCAGCTGCGAGGAGATTAAAGAAGTACAAGACAGCTAAAGAGGAGAAGGGGTCAACATAGGGTGAGATGGTTTGATAGCATCACCAACTCAGTGGACATGAATCTGAGCACACTCTGAGAGAGAGTGAAGGACAGGGACAGGGACACTGGTGTGCTGCAGTCCATGGGGTCACAAAGAGTCGGACACAACTTAGTGACTGGAAAACAAAAACAAAGCCTGCTAACTTAACTTGTCGGTTAAGTTCAGTCACTCAGCAGGCACATCCATCCATGACTACTGGAAAAACCATAGCTTTGACTAGACTGACCTTTGTTGGCAAAGTAATGTCTCTTCCCTTTAATATGTTGTCTAGATTGGTCATAGCTTTTCTTTCAAGAAGCAAACGTCTTTTAATTTCATAGCTGCAGTCACCATCTGCAGTGATTTTGGAGCCCAAGAAAATAAAGTCTGACACTGTTTCCATTCTTTCCCCATCTATTTGCCATGAAGTGATGGGACTGGATGCCATGATCTTCATTTTCTAAATGTTGAGCTTTAAGCCAACTTTTCCACTCTCCTCTTTCTCTTTTTATCAAAAGGCTCTTTAGTTCTTTTTCATTTTCTGCCATAGGGGTGGTGTCATCTGCATATCTGAAGTTACTGATGTTTCTCCCGACAATCTTGATTCCAGTTTGTGCTTCCTTTCCAGCCCAGCGTTCCTCATGATGTACTCTGCATATAAGTTAAATAAACAGGGTGATAATATACAGCCTTGATGTACTCCTTTTCCTATTTGGAACCAGTCTGTTGCTCCATATCCAGTTCTAACTGCTGCTTCCTGACCTGCATACAGATTTCTCAGGAGGGCAGGTCAGGTGGTCTGGTATTCCCATCTCTTGAAGAATTTTCCACAGTTTGTTGTGATCCACACAAAGGATTTGGCGTAGTCAATAAAACAGAAGTAGGTGTTTTTCTGAAACTCTTGCTTTTTTGATTATCCAGCGGATGCTGGCAATTTGATCTTTGATTCCTCGGCCTTTTCTAAATCCAGTTTGAACATCTGGAAGTTCACGTTTCACATACTGTTGAAGCCTAACTTGGAGAATTTTGAACATTACTTTGCTAGCATGTGAGATGAGAGCATTTATGCAATAGTTTGAACATTCTTTGGGATTGCCTTTCTTTGGGATTGGAATGAAAACTGAAGAAGAGGTGGCAAGAATCCAAAGAAGATCTATACAAAAAAGATCTTCATGACACAGATAACCACGATGGTGTGATCACTCACCTAGAACCAGATATCCTGGAGTGCAAAGTCAAGCAGGCCTTTGGAAGGATCACTATGAACAAGGCTAGTGGAGGTGATAGAATTCCAGGAGAGCTATTTCAAATCCTAAAAGATGATGCTGTGAAAGTGCTGCACTCAACATGCCAGCAAATTTGGAAAAGTTAGCAGTGGCCACAGGACTGGAAAAGCTGAGTTTTCAGTTTTCATTCCAATCTTGTTAAAGACCCCTACCTCTGAATCATTGTTTTAATACTCTTCATCAGACCCTCCTATGTTGAGACACATAATTTTTTGAGGTAGAATGTCTCCCTTTGCAAAGCAATAAAGTTATACTTTTCTACTGCGCTCTGAACTCTGCCTTCAAGATTTAATTTGGCATAGGTGCAGAGGCTGAGCTTTCAGTATCATAGTTAATAATACAGTATTGTATACTTGAAATTTGCTGAGAGTTGGTCTTAAACATTCTTATCACACACAGAGAGAGTTTTGCTATGTCTCTTCCAACAGTATTTTTGCTTTTAAACTATCTTTTAATGATTTCCTTGATAGCTGAACTTGACGTACTAGAGAAAATGAGCTGCTGTAAATAAGCCTTTAGTAAAGCATCACTACGAACAAAGCTAGTGGAGGTGATGGAATTCCAGTTGAGCTATTTCAAGTCTTGAAAGATGATGCTGTGAAAGTGCTGCACTCAATATGCCAGCAGATTTGGAAAACTCAGCAGTGGCCACAGGACTGGAAGAGGTCAGTCTTCATTCCAATCCCAAAGAAAGGCAATGCCAAAGAATGCTCAAACTACCGCACAATTGCACTCATCTCACACGCTAGTAAAGTCATGCTCAAAATTCTCCAAGCCAGGCTTCAGCAGTATGTAAACCGTGAACTCCCAGATGTTCAAGCAGGTTTTAGAAAAGGCAGAGGCACCAGAGATCAAATTGCCAACATCCGCTGGATCATGGAGAAAGCAAGAGAGTTTCAGAAAAACATCTATTTCTGCTTCATTGACTATGCCAAAGCCTTTGACTGTGTGGATCACAATAAACTGTGGAACATTCTGAAAGAGATGGGAATCCCAGGCCACCTGACCTGCCTCTTGAGAAACCTGTATGCAGGTCAGGAAGCAACAGTTAGAACCTGTCATGGAACAACAGACTGGTTCCAAATAGGAAAAGGTGTACGTCAAGGTTGTATATTGTCACCTTGCTTATTTAACTTATATGCAGAGTACATCATGAGGAACGCTGGGCTGGAAGAAGCACAAGCTGGAATCAAGATTGCCGGGAGAAATATCAATAACCTCAGATATGCAGATGACACTACCCTTATGGCAGAAAGTGAAGAGGAACTCAAAAGCCTCTTGATGAAAGTGAAAGAGGAGAGTGAAAAGGTTGGCTTGAAGCTCAACATTCAGAAAACAAAGATCATGGCATCTGGTCCCATCACTTCATGGGAAATAGATGGAAAAACAGTGGAAACAGTGTCAGACTTTGTTTTTTTGGGCTCCAAAATCACTGCAGATGCTGATTGCAGCCATGAAATTAAAAGACGCTTGCTCCTTGGAAGGAAAGTTATGACCAACCTTGATAGTATATTAAAAAGCAGAGACATTACTTTGCCGACCAAGGTCCGTCTAGTCAAGGCAATGGTTTTTCCCGTGGTCATGTATGGATGTGAGAGTTGGACTGTGAAGAAAGCTGATCGCCGAAGAATCGATGCTTTTGAACTGTGGTGCTGGAGAAGACTCTTGAGAGTCCCTTATACTGCAAGGAGATCCAACCAGTCCATTCTAAAGGAGATCAATCCTGGATGTTCATTGGAGGGACTGATGCTAAAGCTGAAACTGCAATACTTTGGCCACCTCATGAGACGAGTTGACTCACTGGAAAAGACTCTGATGCTGGGAAAGGTTGGGGGCGGGAGGAGAAGGGGACGACGGAGAATGAGATGGCTGGATGGCATCACCGACTCTGTGAACATGAGTTTGAGTGAACTCCGGGAGTTGGTGATGGACAGGGAGGCCTGGCGTGCTTTGATTCATGGGGTCGCGGAGAGTCGGACACGACTGAGCGACTGAACTGAACTGACTGAATGAGGTGACAGTGTTGGGAGAGGGGAAGTGTGCTATAGTTGTTTTATTAGTTCTCAGTCTTTTAGTGCCACCTGTGTCCCTGGACTGTGACCTTACAGGTGTTTCTCAGCGCTCCTTAGGCAGGACAGGATGACCAGAGTGGGCTGGATTTGGGTATGTCTCTTCCTCTAGGTAGAAGGCTAGAGATACCTGCTGCTGCTGCTGCTAAGTCACTTCAGTCGTGTCTGACTCTGTGCGACCCCATAGACAGCAGCCCACTAGGCTCCTCTGTCCCTGGGATTCTCCAGGCAAGAACACTGGAGTGGTTTGCCATTTCCTTCTCCAGTGCATGAAAGTGAAAAGTGAAAGTGAAGTCACTCAGTCGTGCCCAACTCTTAGTGACCCCATGGACTGCAGCCTACCAGGCTCCTCTGTCCATGGAATTTTCCAGGCAAGAGTACTGGAGTGGATTGCCATTGCTAGCTTCCATTAACATTTCAGTTTGTGGATTTCTGCTCAGGTAAGTTATGATTCTCTGTATTCGCCCATCTGTCTCTCCAATTTATGGGGGGACATTTTCGCTTACTTTTCTTATGGACCTAAGTGTTGTTGATTTTTCAGGTTAGCTTTTTACCTGCTGTTAGGACAGAGTGACAATTTCCAAGCTTTTTAAATGGCTTACTGGAAACTGTGATAGTGATAGTGAAGTCGCTCAGTTGTGTCCGACTCTTTGCGACCCCACGGACTGTTGCCTACAATGCTTCTCCGTCCATGGGATTCTCCAGGCAAGAATACTGGAGTGGGTTGCCATTTCCTTCTCCAGGGGATCTTCCCGACCCAGGGATCGAACCCAGATCTCCCGCATTGGAGGCAGACACTTTAAGCTCTTAGTCACCAGGGAAGCCCACTGGAAACTGTTAGTCCCAGTTTTTAGCTTTTGAGGTGCTCTTATGGTCTGTTATTTCATTGGTGCTGTTGTTTGATAGTTATAAATAAGTTAAAGTAATGTGTTATCACTGAAAAACAAAACAAAATCAAAAGGCTGTCTTTTGAAACAGAGTTTATTCTCTTAATTTTGAAGAGATAACATTTTATGTAAAACCTCTTTTCACTTTTCTCCACAGCCCCTGAAATTACGGCAGTGCCTACCATGCTAATCTTCATGCAAATTTTATAAATATTTTTATTTAAATATGTGTGGGTCTTAGTAGCAGCACACAGGATCTTTAGCTGCGGCATGCGCGATCTTTTTAGTTGCAGCACGTGGGATCTAATTCCCTGACCAGGGATGCAACCCAGGCCCTCTGCACTGGGAGTGTGGAGTCTTAGCCACTGGACCACCAGGGAAGTCTCATAATTTTTGATCAACCTCACGACTCCACTTCTAATCCCTCCACAACAGCACAGCACATCCACTGATAATTATTCTGCATTCCTTGTGTGTTTCCTTGAAAGTGTCCCCAAACCTTTGTAAACCTTGCATTTTAATATCTGACATGATACTCTGTATTTCTTCACAAAAAGTCCAGCATTATCACTTACTTTCAAGTCTTCTATCAGTTACTATGGGTCAAGACTATTGGCCTTAAGACACAATTTATGGAAAGAATGATTCATGGTGATATAAAGAACTCAGGTTTTAGAACACATTGAAATCAGTCTAGTATAGGAGAGCATTGAGATCAGTTTCACATACTCATACTTGTATTTGTAAGTGACAAGTACAAACAAATGATGCATTGGGTAGAATTAAACTCTAAGTGTGTATTGCTATTTTCCCACTACAGGGGAAATATTTTCCTATTGCACTTAACCTAGCTGGGACGCCGCTTCAGAAAATTCCCTGGAAACTTCCTTTCACAGTTCCAGTATGGACTCTGAAGTTGAATTCCTCAAGCTCAGATCCTGATATTCACTTTGTTTTGTGATTTTGGTAAGTTACCAAATTATGTGTTTTTAAGTTTCCTCATCTGTATAGTGGGGTTTAGGTGTCAAAATTGTTTGATGATTGAATGTGGCAAAGAGTGTGATGTATTTCAGGCAAAGACCAGAAAAATGAAGACCTTGTGGTTAAAAATACTGAGAAATAAGTACAGTTAGAGCTTAGACCCAGAGGGTGGCAGTGTGGAATGAAGTAGCAGATAGTGCCAGTGTTTGAGATTAGAATGAACTTTATAATCCACATTTTAAAAGTAGTTGGTTCTTCTTTATGGGCACAAAGAAAGGCCACTGAAGTTTTTTTAAAGATAAGATGGAATATTTTGGTTTAGAAAGAATTTTGTAACTGAATTCTCCAGGATAAATTTGAAAAGGTCAAAAATGGAGGCAGGAAAACCAGTTGAGAGGCTTGAGGCGCTGATGGGTGTATAAGGAAAAGGAGACCGCGGGAATTTGATTTAAAATCAACATGAAATGCGTTTTATTTTATATAGAGTTTCATTAATATTACGTTAAATTAAGTAAATAGCACATTGATACTTATAAAAATAAATGGTAAATAAGGTATTACCTCTCAATTTAAAGTCATTTTCTGTTGCTTCATTTGCTGCAGCAAGTACAGCAAAGCACTTTTGTATAGCCAGTACAGCCTTTCACAGTTTGCTCCAGTTTATCTTCTTGTATTTAACTATAGTTTTCTTTTGCAGTCTTTATATTTAACTACCTTGTTCTACTTACAGTCCTTAAATCACCATAAATTTTCATTCCTCCGTTGCTTTTGTTATCAGGAGCCTAAAGTTAATCTCATCTTCCTTTTCATTTTTAGTCTATAAATTCCAACTTAAGTGTCGCTTTCTTTTTTTGCTTCTTCCATCCATTCTTCTCTCCCATTTCTCCTTTTCTTTAAAGTTTGTTTATTTTTGCATTGATCTTTTTTTTCATACCTTCCACCCCTCTCCCCAGTTTAACAATCATTTCCCTTCATTTAACACCTAACGCAGGTGACATGCAATCATTAGTCACTTTAGTGTATATATTAGGAGAGTCTCCTTTTAGGGCTTTAAGATTTCATAAGTCTAAAATCAAAGGATTATTAAAGTAGTTTACTTATTCAACCTGGTTATTTCTCTATTTTTGAGTTTTAAACACAGGCAATGTCAGCATTGACTCAGTTTCCATTTCTACATTTCTGTGGCCTTATTATTTATCTCCCTGGGATTTGTTTTTTAATTTAAAAGAAATACAAAGAAGATTAATACATATGTATCATTTCCCCCATGAGGTCCAGATGGCTATTGGGTAGTCATATAGTCAAGCATTTGGAAATACTTGAGTTAATACGGTGCACCGTATAGTTAAAGAAGCCTATAAAGGCCCAAGCAATATTGTCCTAACAAATACCTATAAATCATTACCTTGTCTGTCAGTTGATGTCCTCACCTGTCAGCCCTTACAGCACTAGCCTTTATCAACCCCTGTTATTTTCTAAGACTTGCAAGACCTAGCACCCTGTAGTGCTTGCCTGGTAGAAAGTTGATCTACTCAGCAGAAATCTTAACATCCTACAAAATTCCTTAAAGGTTAAGCTATTGTTACTGACATTTAACTGTAAAAAGTTGGTTAGTTCTCAGATCAATATAACTTTAAAAAGAAAATTGGTATATATTATATTATGCAGTGTTTGTGATGGTATTATATTAACTTTAGTTTGAGACACAGTGATAAAGACAAGTGATTTGAGACAGAGAAAAAGTAGAAAACACTTTTAAATGTTAAGTTTATGACCTATGTCTGGCATAACAAGATTCCATGGATGTTAACTACAAATGATGTGAGGTTGTCTTTTGTCCATATTGACAAAAATGTAAAGACTGTGGGAAAAGTTGCATTTCAACAAACAGCATCAACAAAGGAAGCAGAGATTTGTTTGTTTGGATGTTGTCATGAGGGGCCTTAGATTAGGCATCCCGGCAGGATCTCAAGTTCACAGACATTAATGTCCAGACATTCCATCATTTGCTGCTTAAAGTTAGACAAATGACCCACTGTAAATGGAAAAACTCCTCATTACAGGCTGTTGTGCATAAAGTGCCTTTGTCCTTTTTATGAGTTGCATTGGTTGGTATGCATTCCTTCCTCAAGTCTTAGTTCAAAACTCTATCTGCTCTTGGAGATCTGTCAGAATCCAACTGTCTCTATTCAATTTGTTTTGCAATTAGCTGTATACATTATTTCTTAATTTAAGACCTAAGAAATATTCCCTTGCTCTTCAGTAAGCAATAGACACTGTACTTTTAATGTCAAAGGACCCTTTCTATGGTATCAATATCAGCATACATTTCTGTAAGCACTACAAGGGGTCAAACTCAGTACATGTGTAAGACAATCACATTATTTTCCATGATTAAAAAGCAAACGTAAGAAAATAAGTTAAAAAGTAGTAAATGCATATCCTTTATGCAAATTCTCTACACTACTTATTTAAATTGGTGTTTTGATTAGATGGGTGCTAGAGTTCCTGGTAGTTTTATCCAATAATTCATTGAATTGTAGAAACTCTGTTATAGGTTAAAAGCAGGTACTTATGTTTTGACAATTACCAGACAAGGGTAGTACTAAAATACTCCAATTCATTTTAGAGTAAATTAATTTTCCAAACCATTTATTGATTGATGTGTTACTTCAGGAAATGTTTAGTAAATACCTAATCAGAAACCATGTGTCATAGTGAAATGGTAAACAAGAAATTTTCATGTTCATTTCTTAATATGATTTTCCCAAATCAGTGTGGATGTAGGCTCTAATTGTGCCAATGGAAAAAGTTCCAAAATTACCCTTAAAAATGTGTCTCTGAGTTTTTGAAGCCTCTAAGTCCTGATCATAAAATACAGCTAAAATTCTAATTGACGTTTAAAAATCTTTGACGTCTAGTAATTTATTAACATATGTATTTTTTAAAATGTACTTTACTAGTTTTTGGGGGGAGATATGCTTTATTTTTTCCATTTGAAGATACGTTGTCTTATATCTGGAAAATTTTACTAAATTGCTTTTTTGGAGAGGTCAGTTATGTATATACTAGATCTTATTTGCTCATCTCTATAATCAACCTATTTATCACTTTAGTCTTTGCTTTGTCTCATATCATTTTTAGTTTTTTTTAAAAAAATTTTGTCCTCTCTAGACTTCATTTCCAGTGATTATAGAAGCATCTCGGTTTTCTCATGCATTTCCAAATTTTTCTATTTAATTTTGTTTTTAATTTAATTTTGGCTGTGCTGGGTCTTCGTTGCTGTACACGGGCTTTCTCTAGCTGTGGTGAAGCGGGGGCTACTCTCCAGCTGCGGTGCTCAGGCTTCCTGTTGCCGTGGCTTCTCCTGCGGTGGCAGGCGGCTCTAGGGCACAACGGCTCAGCAGTTGTGGTGGGCGCATGGGCTTAACTGCCCTGTGGTATGTGGGGTGGTAGTTCCCGGGCCAAGGATTGAACCCATGTCCCTTGTGTTGGCAGGTGGCTTCCTAACTGGGCCACCAGGGAAGTCCCTAAACTTTTCTATTTTTTAATGATCATTTTTCCCTCCACTGCTTTGACTTCTCGCTTTTTATAGCTCTTTCTGTCACCTCAATATTTCTTCCCTGTCAGGTGTTTCTAGTTTGTACTCTAGCCCCATACAGGCCAATATGTTGTTGCTCTTTAAGGTTTTAGTAATGCCTTTTTCAGGTTTCTTGTCTTGGCAATATTTTCTACCAAGTATTGTCTTCTGGAGAGGGTTTTTCCTGTTCCCTCCTGCCTACCGACCCATCTTTTCTTCTCTCCCTCCAGTTCTGCTTTTCCTCCTTCCCTCCCTTCCCTCTCTCTGTCTAGCACATTAGTATAGATCTTATCTGGGATGCTTCTTAGATTATATTATTCTTTGAAATAGTTGAGTACTCTTCCAGGACTGGCTATTTGTAAGACAGAAATGAATAGGTGTGTTTAACGTGTTGTGGGGGGAGGGGGCGTGCTTAGGGGATAAGTGTGTGTGTGTGAGAGAGGGAGAGGGAGAGAGAAAGAGGTGGGAACAGGAGGGGGACTGTTTTTCAAGTGAGATAACAGAGCATTGTTCTTGCATCCTGGAGTTATGTTGTGTAAGCCTACTGAGTGCATTTAGCTCTCACTCCCCACAACCCTGACCCAGTTACCTAAGTTATGTAGCTGTGGGGTGATTCAAAATTCAGTCTTTATTTCTCGCAACTGCAGGAAAAAATTTCCTGTGAACCAAATATGGACTGCCTATGGTATTTCTCATTTAGGTCCATTTCTGCTGCATCTTAGGCCAAAATAGCATCCAGAAAATCTCCTAGAGACAATACCCACATCTGTTGTAAACACAGACTTTGCCTCACTTTTGAGAATGATACTATTCCAGCTCTTTTCTGAGAACCTACTCCAGAGATTCTCTCTCTGCTTCCACATCCATTTGTCTAGTTTTATCTCCTCTGTTCTGGCAGCTCTACCATCCAAGTTGTGTTTTGTGGTTTTTAGCTCTCTTCATTTTCAGTGAAGATTGCACTTGTAGTTTTAATTCTGCTGTATAAAATAATATCTCCCTCTATTTAAAATAACATGGTTTCCTCGAGTATATACCCAGCAGAGGGATTGCTGGGTTGTTGTTCAGTTGCTCAGCTGTGTCCAACTCTTTGCAACCCCATGGACTATAGAATGCTGGGCTTCCCTGTCCTTCACCATTTCCTAGAGTTTCTCAAACTCATGTTGATTGAGTCGGTGATGCCATCCAACCTTCTCATCCTCTGTTGCACCCTTCTCCTCCTGCCTTCAATCTTTTGCGACATCAAGTTCTTTTACAGTGAGTCGGCTCTTCACATCAGGTGACCAAAGTATCAGAGCTTCAGTTTCAACATCAGTCCTTCCAATGAATATTCAGGACTGATTTCCTTTAGGATTGACTAGTTTGATCTCCTTGTAGTCCAAGGGACTCTCAAGAGTCTTTTCCAGCACCACAGTTCAAAAGCATCAATTCTTCGGATCTCGGTCTTTTTATTGTCCAGCTCTCACATCCATATATGACTACTGGTAAAACCATAGCTTTGACTACACAGACCTTTGTAGGCTGAGTTGTATGGCAGTTCTATTCCATTTTTTAAGAAATCTCCACACTCTTCTCCGTAGTCGCTGTACAGTTTTCATTCCCACCAACAGTGTAAGAGGCTTCCCTTCTCTCCACACCCTCTCCAGCATTTATTATTTGTAGACTTTTTGATGATGGACATTCTGACTAGTGTGAGGTGATACTTCATTGTGGTTTTGATTTGCATTTCTCTAATAATGAGTGATTCCTGGTGGTTCAGAGGTTAAAGCGTCTGCCTCCAATGCGGGAGACCTGGGTTCGATCCCTGGGTCGGGAAGATCCCCTGGAGAAGGAAACGGTAACCCACTCCAGTATTCTTGCCTGGAGAATCCCATGGACAGAGAAGCCTGGTAGGCTACAGTCCACGGGGTCGCATAGAGTTGGACATGACTGAGTGACAGGACGGAATAATGAGTGATATTGCGCATTTTTTCATGTGTTATTAGCCATCTGTATATCTTCTTTGGAGAAATGTCTGTTTAGGTCTTCTGCCCACCTTTTGAGTGGGTTGCTCATTTTTCTGGTATTGAGCTGCTTGAGCTGCTTGTATATTTGGAGATTAATTATTTGTGAGTTTTGTTTGCTATTATTTTCTCCCATTCTGAGGGGTGCCCTTTTACCTTCCTTCATTGTACAAAAGCTTTTAATTTTAATTATATCCCATTTGCTTATTTTTGTTTTTATTTCCATTACTCTGGGAGGTGGGTCATTGAAGATCTTGCTGCAATTTATGTCAAAGAGTATTCTACCTATGTTTTCCTCTAAGAGTTTTATAGTTTCTGGTCTTACATTTAGGTTTTTAATCCATTTTGAATTTATTTTTGTGTATAGTGTTAGAAAGTGTTCTAGTTTCATTCTTTTGCATGTAGTTGACCAGTTTTCTGAGCACCACTTATTGAAATAGGATGAAACATATAAAAAATTGCTGTCAAATCATGAGACAAACCCAAGGGTTTCAAAACAGATTTATGTTTTACACTTTGTGAGTTTTTTAGCTAACAAGGAATGAAAAAAAAAAAAGAATTTCTTGAAATTTTGTTCCTTGAAGTATACTATTGAGACTATTCAAAGGATTGGCCTAAAAGTTTGTTTGGGTTTCCTGTAAGATGTTATGGAATATATAAATATTTCAATAACCTGGGCTCCCTGTTATGTCTTTTACAATCTCTAAGTAATAATGCAAAATTTTTACATTTTTTACCTGGGTAATGACTTCAGAATGCTCTTTCATATTAGTATGTCTTATTCCCCTCTAGATCATGAAGCTCTTTTGTTAAAAATAACATTTTACACATTTATATGCCTTAGCAGAGAGCCAGGCACATATTTGGCATATAAAATATCCTTATAAATTAAAGCCCTATAAATGCATGTTAAAAAGTTAAAAGCTTTGTAACAAAATATTTGAGATAAAAGACATTTCTATATTCAGAGCCACTATTCTGTGTATCTAATAGGAATAGATAACATAATATATGATATTTGTCTCAGAAAGTGTCTAAACAACCATTATCCTCAGCATGTTTAAGGTTAAAGCACTATATTTTTATAACATTTAATCAAAACTCATATAGCTAAAAATTATTTTCCAAATCCCTGTCCAGGTGACATTTTTCATACCTATTAATCTCGGCCCTGTTTAATGGCACAGTTGACATCAAGGCTTGGACAGTACTTATAAAACTAAAAATAAAGCAAAGCAAAATGAATTTGTATATATTGATTAAACTTCATTGGTTTTCCAAGATAGCTAAATCTTGGTTTCAGTAAATATCTTGGAAATCTTAATAGATCCCTATTAAATCACTTCCACAATCCTTATTTTTAATATATTTTGGTTAAATAAATAAAATTTTGCTTATATTTCAGCATGTGATTTAAAATTTTTAATGTTTTCCTCTTTCTCTGATGTATCTCTTCTCCCCATAGATTCTTTCCTATGCAATCCCTTTAGATGCAAGTTATTTTTCACATTATGCAAGCATAAGTATGAACTGTAAAAATATAATTTGTAAACTGTATATAATTCATCAGTTAGCCATTTGCCAAACAGCTCTTCCCTGATTACCTGTCTGAAGACTGAAGCTTGTTCCATGGAGCAGATAGGTTCCAATGTCCCAGATTCATAAAAATCACTGCCAGACTCACACCCGAGCTCCCCGAAATGCTGATCTGAACTTGTGATGCTTTCCAACCCATCAGGAGTCTGAATTATAGCCAAAACTATCTCAAACAAAGGAGTCAAAATTTGATTTTTTGTGACATTGTCTCTGATTCCTAATAGTGGCTAGCCTTCCACACAGACTGAAAACAGCTGATAAAATCAGTTACCTTTGAAAATGAAAACAATAAGATTACTTTTGAATAAGTAATACATGCAATAGTATAGCATTTTACTAACAGAGACCTATTGTGTAGCACATGGAACTCTGTGCAATTGTTATGTGTCAGCCTGGATGGGAGGGGGGTTTATGGGAGAATGGATACATGTATATGTATGGCTGAGTCCCATCACTGTTCAACCTGAGACTACCACAACATTGTTAATTGATTATACTCCAATACAAAATAAAAAGTTTAAAATTTAAAAAAAAGAAATACATTTTCTTCATCTTTCTCTTAATATCTCAAATGCTCAAATAGTGGTATGCTTTATTTTCTTCCTGTGTATATTTCTAGAGATATTCTATGTTTACAGAAACACGTTTATATCAGGGCTGCCCTGGTGGCTCAGTGGTAAAGACTCTGCCTGCCAGTGCAGGAGACACAGGTTCGATCCCTGGGTCAGAAAGATCACCTGGAGAAGGAAATGGCAACCCACTCCAGTATTCTTGCCTAGCAAATCACATGAACAGAGAAGCCTAGCAGTCTGCAGTCCATGGGGTCGCAGAAAAGCTGGACACGACTGAGTGACCAAACAACAACAGCAGCGATGTTTATATTCTGTCTTTTACAAAAACGGTCCCATAACACACATTATTCCGGATCTCATTTTTCCCCCACTATTATGTATTACTGTTCTGTATATACACATGTTGTCGAGTTTGGAAATTGGGGAGTAGAGAGAGAGTGCTCTGGAGTATACCCAGCCAGTCGTCTTTCAATGATGCAAAAAAAGAAAACAAAAAAAAAGGAGCTGGATCTTTGTACCTCAGTGCCTGTCAATCTTAGAGGGAGAGTGGAAGTAATTTCCCTGGGGAAGCAACTTCAGTTAGGCAGGTCCAATGAGCAGTCCATTGTAGAAGAAGGGCAGTCATTAGCTATGAACGCCCTCATTCATAGCAACTGGAAAATGGTACACTGACCCACTAACCGAGGCAGGGGGAGAATTTCATTACTAGTTTCACTTTAATATTTGATAGTTTTGCTCAATGCTTGCTTCATTTGTAAGTCATTAAGGGGCCATACAAAATTATAGAAGTTCGAGGAAATCCATAAAATAGGCATGAATCCAGGAAGAGACTACAAGAAGGCTTTGAATAAGGCCTGCCTTCAACAAAACTGAGATAGCACACCAATATCTCACACATAGCCTGCAAAGAACAAGAACTTTAACTTAGCATCCAATCCCTCTGTGCCCTCTATAGAATTGCGGTTCTGCACAGCACAGGGCAGGGGACAGGTTTTCACTCAACAAGATAAGGACAAAAGGCACAAAATGCAATGAAAGCTAAGACCATTGAGGTCAAAGGAAACAGATTTGGACTATATAAGCCAGGAAGAACATTTGCAGTGCTGGCAATGAATACTTAGCACAGGAAAAGAAGCCTTAGTTAGAAAAGTGTGTTCAAGAAATTACTGAGGAAATGAGAGAAGATGATAAATAGGTTACTTGTTTTTTAAAGGTAGCTGGGATCATGTTATAAAAGCAGATAGTTTTAAATGGATTTAGGATTTATGCTCAGAAGACAATAAGTTTCATGTAAAATGTAGATGGGCTAGACAGAGAGATGCAGGAAGATGAAATTGGACTCGTGGGTTAGAATCAGATTATGAACTCACTATAAAATAGCTATAGTCCTTTCATAATCAGAACAATCAAAAATGTTTTTTCAAATTGGAAACTTCCATTGATTAAAATATGGTGATGTCTGTAGTATAGGTTTTGTTTTACTGGGCTGGGAATTTCATTTATATGTTAATATATTGGGCTAATTCAAATTCCATGGTTTGTATAATGCATCCCAGCAGATAATTTTTACATCCACATAGTTCAATTATGCTCATATAATGTTTTTAAAATATTGTTTTAACATTTTTATTATTTAAAGATAAGAGGTTTTTTTATTGGACATTATTGCTAAGAGTCAAGATGAAATATATTTTTACATTTTTATATCAAAGTGACAAAATGCTGATATTTTTAACCTGTCATTTTAAAAATAACCTACATTTTCTTTTTCTATGTATTAAAATGTTATTCATAAGTTTTAAAATGTTTTGTAAAGTCAAATAAACACTGGCAAATTTATTCTTCCTTTAGAAATAACCTCAGTAAGTATTTGATGGAAAACTTAGTCAAATGATTGTTGAATCATTTGCATCCAACTTTATTTCAAATCTCATCTTGATCTAGAAGTAGAATTTGAAGACTATGATCACTCTCACCTCCCAAAACATTCATGAGGCTTTTAGGAATAGTATGATTTCCTCATTTCCTTTTGCATTCACTGATCATTTATTTAATGGTCTTTTCTTATTCCTACTTACCTCTCTAAACTTTTATTGCTGGTGCCTCCAGGTTTCACATCTTGAGTCTCTTCACTTTTATGTCACTTAATCTCTTGATGATCCCATCCAGTCTATGGCATTAAAAACCATCCTCCCACTGTGTTTGCGTGCTAAGTCACTTCATTCGTGTCTGACTCTTTGTGACCTTATGGACTGTAGACCACCAGGTTTCTCTGTCCATGGGATTCTCCAGGCAAGAATACTGAAGTGGGTTGCCGTTTCCTCCTCCAGGGGATCTTCCTGACTCAGGGATCAAATTTGGGTCTCCTGCATTGCACGTAAATTCTTTCACCGATGAGCAACCCTCTGTTGAATCCGGAAATTGCATCTCTTTCCTAGGCCTTGCCCATGAACATTAGACTCACATTTAAGCAAATAACTACCATTTTCATCTCAAATTCCACCTCAATCTAAATATCAATTGCATCTCAAATTCACCATTTTCAAAAGTGAATTCTAATCTTGACTCCATGACTGCGAGTTCCAAAATCTCCTCATATTAACTCATGGTTGTTCCATCTCTCTGATAGCTCAGGTCAAATTTTGCCCTAGAACACTTCCCATCTCTTCTTTATGACTGCCAATCTTTCAACAATATTTTCTTGGCTCAACTTTTAAAATAGGACTAGACTTTTTAACCTCTTCTTAATACCTCTACTACAACCATGTCATATTACAGACATTTCTCACCTGGAAAATTGCAAGTACCTTTTTAAATCTGATGTAACTCTTGGTCCTCTTCTGTTGATTTTCATCTTAACTGTCATAGATACCCTGTTAAAAAGCAAGTTGGAGATCTCACTAACTGTTCAATTAGTTAGTGACACGACTGAGCGACTTCACTTTCACACATTGGAGAAGAAAATGGCAACCCACTCCAGTGTTCTTGCCTCTGAGGTTCCAGTATCACTCAGAACAAAATACAAAATCAAGAAAGCTTACAAAATCCTAAATGATCTGCAATCCCAGCTACCTCTTCAAGGTTATCTCCTGACACTTGGCCATCACTATCTGTTCCCATCACAGTGGATTCCTTGCAGTATTTCATTGCTGGTTCAAAGCCTTTGCATTTGTTGTTCCCTGTTGCTGAAATTCCCTTTTCCAGATAACTGTGTGGCCCCTTGTTTTGTATTCCTTATGTCTTTATTCAAGTATTAACTTCTTACTAGTAAATTGCCCTCCTCTGTCACTACCTACTCTTTTCTACTTTATTTTCCTTTATAGAAGACTGAACATCTAATATACTATTTATATTCATACTAATCTTTTTTTGTCTGTCTCCCTCTCTGCCTTATAAAATCCATGAGTCAAGGGAGCATTATTTTTTTCTTTGTGTATTGCTATATCTTTGCTTCTATAACAATAAATAGAATATGCTTATGCATCTATTAAGATTTAATAAATGAATAAAATTACTTGTCATATTGCATTACTTATAATGTGGTGAATAATTATAAGTACATTATATAATGTCAAATGCATCTATAATTAAAGAGGTGCTGAAAACAACTCAAAAGTTGTTTTCACAAATAAATTCATCAGGACATCTTTCATAATATTTAAACCGGACACGACTGAGCGACTTCACTTTCACTTTTCACTTTCACACATTGGAGAAGGAAATGGCAACCCACTCCAGTGTTCTTGCCTGGAGAATCCCAGGGATGGGGGAGCCTGGTTGGCTTCTGTCTATGAGGTCACACAGAGTCGGACACGACTGAAGTGACGCAGCAGCAGCAGCAGCAGCAGCAAACATTTAAAACAAATTTAAAATAAGTTTTAAGTAGTTAAATGATTGTTCCTTCGTAGTGAAGTACAATAAGGTTAACAACACCATGCTATACTTATAAATAGCAGGAAAACATGAGAAAAATGTTCAATTCTATTTATGAATATGTTAACAGCTTAATTTGGAGAAGGCCATGGCACCCCACTCCAGTACTCTCGCCTGGAAAATCCCATGGACGGAGGAGCCTGGTGGGCTGCAGTCCATGGGGTCGCGAAGAATCGGACACGACTGAGCTACTTCACTTTCACTTTTCACTTTCATGCATTGGAGAAGGAAATGGCAACCCACTCCAGTGTTCTTGCCTGGAGAATCCCAGGGACGGGGGAGCCTGGTGGGCTTCCGTCTATGGGGTCACACAGAGTCAGACCCGACTGAAATGACGCAGCAGCAGCAACAACTTAATTATACTTCATCATCAACATAAGCATACGTGTATACATACATGTATTTCTCTTTATATATATTTACATATGCATTTGGAGAGAGAGATGGAAAGTAAAGAGGAAGAGAGGGAGGAAGGGAAAAATTCCTCAGTTATGCATAAGAAAGTGAAAATCTTAGTCACTCAGTCATTCCAATTCTCTATGTTCACATGGTCTATAGCCTGCCAGACTCCTCTGTCCATGAAATTCGCCAGACAAGAATACTGGAATGGTTAGCCATTCCCTTCTCCAGGGGATCTTCCTGACCTAGGGATCGAACCTGGGTCTCCCATGGCAGTCAGATTCTTTACTGGCTGAGCCACCAGAAGGCGTAATAATGTTAAAAATAATGATACATAAGGTTGGGGACGGGAGGAGAAGGGGACGACGGAGAATGAGATGGCTGGATGGCATCACTGACTCTGTGGACATGAGTTTGAGTGAACTCCGGGAGTTGGTGATGGACAGGGAGGCCTGGCGTGCTGTGATTCATGGGGTCATGGAGAGTCGGACACGACTGAGCGACTGAACTGAACTGAACTGAATTGAACTTACAGATACGTTATTTTATAGTTTGTCTTCAGAGATTTGTACTATATATTAAACAAGTATATATACTATAAAATATGATGTTAGTTGTTTCTTCACATATTTCGTCTGAAAATAAATTTAAAAGATCATGCTACACATTGGCTTTAAGTGTAAATTACTTTATTTAGCAAAGCTCACCCAGTTAGAATAAAATGTTGCAGATTATTTGAATATGTGTCAGATTTTTGCACCTTATCAGAAGCAGTTACAGTCTTAGCTTTCCTACTTTCTCAAGTATGTCACATAGCTTTTATGTTTGATACACTGAGGACAGTTTTATGCGAACTACTGAATTTCTCTTCAGATACATCAGGTCAGAGACCACTTTCATTTTCTGAAAATGTCCTCTCAATTTTTATCACAAACATGGTGAGAAAAAGTAATAGAGGCCAAATTAGAGGCACAATAAAGATACTGCAAAAGCAAATTCAAAGAATTGACTTTGAAATATGCAAAGATGCATTAAATCCAAATGTGTTTTAAAAGAGTTTTTAATCTATTTTTATTAAAATATATTTCATTGTTTTATATCCCTCTCTTCAGAGAGATATATGGTCTGCAAGTGTGGCATGACCTTTTAGTTTCTCCAATGAATACTGAGGTTAAAGGTTTGTTCAGACCCTTGGTAATACCAAACATTTCTGCATGAACGTGTCCTCTTGCCCTCTGATAGTGTGACTTATTTTTGTCTGATTATCTTCTCTGGTAGCTCAGATGGTAAAGCATCTGTCTGCAGTTCAGGAGACCCAGGTTCAATCCCTGGGTTGGAAAGATGCTCTAGAGAAGGAAATGGCAGCCCACGCTTGTACTCTTGCCTGGAAAATCCCATAGACAGAGGAGCCTATGTAAGCTACTGTCCATGGTGTTGCAGACATGACTGAGCAACTTTATTTTCACTTTCTTTCTCCTTCTCATATATGTTTAAGTATCATATGCTGTTTTATCACTGACTCATCTTCACATATTCTCTCTTGTCATTTTTTATACTTCTGAGGTATTTGTTTTTGTTGAAGTGTTTTTGTTTTAATGGTTTAACCATTAAACAATGGTTTTAACTGATAACTATTTCACCATTATACAACAATATCTTGAAGATAATTTTCTTCCAGTGGGAATGACCAAAAGCTATGTGTCTGTATAAAAGAAGTACTATTTTAAAAGGAAAGAGAGAAATTCTCTCCAAAAGGAGTTTGAATTAAAGACATTCTCATCCTCATTAACTTTCACAACACCACGGGAGCCTATGACCTCATATAATTCCCATTAACCAAGATGATGATCTAAAGGTGATATCTTTAGAAACCTGCAGGAAGTCATGAAGAACATGATGGAGTAATCTCACCTTCATGTAGTAAATAGTAAGATTACAAGGGAATCCAAATATGAAAGAAAATAATTTCATTAATGGTTGGAGAGTGGGTCAACATAAAGGTCTCAAATCCAATTTCTTCTCATTTCATAAAGTAAGTCATTCTAAAATCTCTTTGGAATATTAAGATGGAACAGTATGGCCAATAACAACCAAGTCTGAATTTCCACAAACAAAGTCAAAGGAAGAGTTGAATGTTATGTAATGTCTGGATAATTTTATTTTCGATCAGTTTTTTATGAGCTTGGCCTACTTAAACTCAACTATTACTTCCCTGATGGCTCAATAGTAAAGAATCATCATCCCAATGCAGGAGACAGCGTTTTGATTCTTGGGCTGGGAAGATCCCCTGAAGAAGGAAATGGCAACCCACTGCAGTATTCTTGCCTGGAAATCCCACGGACTGTGAAGTGTGGTGGGCTACATTTCATGGGGTCACAAAAGTCAGACATGGCTTAAAGACTAAAGAACAGCATTGTGTCCTATTATATAAACTAAACCATGAAAATTGTAATAGTAAAAACCATACATGAAGAGGTAAACAGAAGCATAAGACCATTTATGAGTTAAACGACATATAGAATCTTCTTCAAAGTATTTATCACATGTAATAAAGTTCAGAGATAACATGTAAATATAAAACAATTTTGCCTATCAGATCTAACAAAGTAAATAATAAAGATATAATACCCCCAAAAAAGACACCACGAAAGACAATATTGAAGGAAAAAAGAAACCAAGTAACAACCTAAATTGGTTGATTTAATTAATTCAGTTGGACAATTTAAAAAATCGATTTTGTGAAACTCACTGATATTATCAGTTCAGTTCAGTTCAGTCGCTCAGTCATGTCCGACTCTTTGCGACCCCATGAATCACAGCACGCCAGGCCTCCCTGTCCATCACCAACTCCCGGAGTTCACTCAAACTCATGTCCATCGAGTCGGTGATGCCATCCAGCCATCTCATTCTCTGTCGTCCCATTCTCCTCCTGCCACCAATCCTTTCCAGCATCAGAGTCTTTTCCAGTGAGTCAACTCATTGGGAGTTTCAGCTTTAGCATCAGTCCTTCCAATGAACACCCAGGACTGATCTCCTTTAGAATGGACTGGTTGGATCTCCTTGCAGTACAAGGGACTCTCAAGAGTCTTCTCCAGCACCACAGTTCAAAAGCATCAATTCTTCGGCGATCAGCTTTCTTCACAGTCCAACTCTCACATCCATACATGACCACGGGAAAAACCACAGCCTTGACTAGACGGACCTTTGTTGGCAAAGTAATGTTATAGATACTTTCCTAAAATTGCTGGTTACTGTTTCAGAATCTATTTGTTTAGCTATCCCTCAGGTGCTTCTTGAATGGTATTACTTAAAATAAGTGATTAATACTTTGTTAGTTGGCACTTCATTTTATAGTCTCATCTTTTAATATTTTTAGTTTTATCAATACCCATCCTTTGAAAGTCACTGAGAGAAGGAAATACAGGTATGCCTCATTTTACTGTGCTTTACTTTATTGCCCTTAAATTTTACAAATTGAATACTTGTGGCAACCTTGTATCAAGCAAGTCTTTTTAACACAACGTTTCCAACAGCATTTGGTCACTTCATGTCTTTGTGTCACGTTTTGGTAATTCTTGTGATATTTCAAACTGTTTCATTATTATTTACTGTGATTTGTGATCAGGGTGTGATCTTTGATGTTATTTACTATGGCCCACTGAAGACTCAGATGATATTTAGCATATTTTAGCAACAAAGTCGGAGAAGGCAATGGCAAGCCACTCCAGTACTCTTGCCTAGAAAATCCCATGGATGGAGGAGCCTGGTAGGCTGCAGTCCGTGGGGTCGCTAAGGGTCGGACACAACTGAGCGACTTCACTTTCACTTTTCACTTGCACACATTGGAGAAGGAAATGGCAACCCACTCCAGTGTTCTTGCCTGGAGGATCCCAGGGACGGGGGAGCCTGGTGGGCTTCCGTCTATGGGGTCACCCGGAGTCAGACACGACTGAAGTGACTTAGAAGCAGCAGCAGCAGCAATAAAGTATTTTTAATTAAGGCGCACATATTGTTGTTTTAGGCATGATGCTGTTGCATACTTAACAGACTATAGTATAAACGTAGCTTTTATATGCAACTGGTAGATCAAAAAATCCATGTAACTTGCTTTATTGCAATATAGACTTTATTGTGGTGGTCTGGTATTACCTAAGAATGTCTCTAACATATGCCTGCAGTGAATTAGACAAAGAACATGCCTGGTATTGAGAAATTTGCTTTTTTTTTTTTTTGCAGGAGGTAATAACACAACATGAGTGACGACAGTACACAAGAGAAAGAGCCATAGAGGAGTAAGAGATGAACACTTTTGGACTTTGGTGAAGGAAGAAATTATTTTTTCCTAAAAATAATATTATGGCATTCTTTATGCATGACGAAGAACAAAACAGAAAACAAAATGCTATCATAATCATAACTTACTTGATATATCTTGGTGTTTTAGTGCACTTTTTGCATTTATTCTGTACCATTTCCCTAGGTTATTCAGTAAAATTTTGTTTCAGTTGAATGACTAAATTAAAAATAAAAAGGAGAGAAATAGGAAAGGGAGATAAAGGTACACACTTCAAGTTGCAAAATAAATGAGTCACAGGTATGAAATGTACAGTGTGGGGAATATAGCCAGTAATTATGTTTTATCTTTGTAAGGCGACAAATAGTAACGACTTACTGTGATGATCATTTTATAATGTGTAAAATGTCAAATTACTAGCAGTTTCACAGAAACTAACAATGTCGTTGGTCAATCATAATTCAAAAACAAACACACTAACTCATAGAAAAAGGGATTAGATTTGCGGTTATCAGAGGTGGGTGGGGTGGGTAAGGGGAGAAGAAATCGGATGAAGGCAAATGAAAGGTACAAACGTCCATTGACAAGATCTATTGGTGTGTGTGCACTTAGCTGCTCAGGCCTATCCAACTCTGCAGCCCCATGGATGGTAGCCCACCAGGCTCCTCTGTCCACAGAATTCTCCAGGCAAGAATACTGGGAGTGGGTAGCCATTCCCTTCTCCAGGGGATCTTCTCAACCCAGGGATCTAACCCAGGTTTCCTGTATGCTGCTATATGTTATATACAAAAGCTGTTATGCGTAATTCTAAGAGTTCTTATAATGAGGAAAAACAGTTTTTATTTTCTATTTTTAAACATCTTAAGTCTATATGAGATGATGGACACCCACTGAACTTACTGGGATAATCATTTCATGAGGTATATAAGTCAAATCATTATGCTCTACACTTTAAACTTATTTAGTGTGTGTATGTATGTGTGTGTGTTAGCCGCTCAGTCATTTCCAACTCTTTGTGACCCCGTGGACTGTAGCCTGCCAAGTTCCTCTGTCCATGGAATTCTCCAGGCAAGAATACTGGAGTGGGTTGCCATTTCTGTCTCTAAGACTTATTTAGTACTGCATGTCAAATATATCTCAATAAAAGTGGAAGAAAAAATAATAAAGTTTCTGTGTAGGTAATAGATACTAAAATATGAGAAACTCCTATAAATATGTTTTATATAATTTACTACATAGTGAAAGGCTGGTTTCTCAAAGTAGTTTCTTTGAATAAAGTTGATGTATTTTACAGTAATTCTACCTGTTCTAAAGGAAAATAGTTTCAAATACTTTGCTTATGTTTTTGTTTTTTAATGTTAATTATGTCAAATTTTACAGAATTATATAATTCATTTTTATTTTTTAAACTTATTTAACCTTTAAAATTGAGATATAATTGACCTGTAATATCATAGTACTCTCAAGTATATAACATCACTCAATATTTCTACACGTTAGAATGATCTACAGTAAGTGTAGTTAACATTTATTTAGTACACATAGTTAAAAATTTGTATTCTTGTGATAAGAACTTTTTAGAATTACCTCTTTTCAGTTCAGTCACTCAGTTGTGTCCGACTCTTTGCGACCCCATGAACCACAACATGCCAGGCCTCCCTGTCCATCACCAACTCCCGGAGTCCACCCAAACCCATGTCTTGGCAACCTTCAGATTACAATACAATATTGTTAAGTGTTGTCATCATGCTGTAAACAATGTACTTTTCCAGCAAATAATGGATTTTTCACTGGAAGTTTGCATCTTTTGGCCACCCTCACCCATTTTGCCCACCCTCGGCCCAGCCTCTGGCAACCACCAGTCTAGTCTCTGTATCTCTGTCTGTTTTTGGGTTTTTTGTTTTGTTATTTAGATTCCAAATATGAGTGAAATCCGGAGAAGGCAATGGCAAACCACTCCAGTACTCTTGCCTGGAAAATCCCATGGGCAGAGGAGCCTGGTAGGCTGCAATCCATGGGGTCACTAAGAGTTGGACACGACTGAGTGACTTCACTTTCACTTTTCACTTTCATGCATTGGAGAAGGAAATGGCAACCCACTCCAGTGTTCTTGCCTGGAGAATCCCAGGGACAGGGGGGCCTGGTGGGCTGCTGTCTATGGGGTTGCACAGAGTCGGACACAACTGAAGCGACTTAGCAGCAGCAGCAGCAGCATAAGTGACATCACAGAGTATTTATCTTTCTCTGTCTGATTTATTTCACTTAGCATAATGTCCTCAAGGACCATCCATGTTTTCATAAACAGTGAATATCCTTCTTTTTCACAAATAAGTAAGTAAGTGAAAGTCACTCAGTAATGTCCAGCCTCTTTGGCATCTACTGGGTAATTCAGTGGAATAAAACCTCTTTTTGCTAAGATTCACTTAGCCCTATTGAAAATAGTCCATTGTAACCCCACCATGGACAAAAGATCCAATGGAAACATTAAACAATTCAACAAACTCTGGAAATTATCTGGGCTCTGTTGCTAAATCAGTGATACCTGTAACATTTAATCTCCACTCTAGAATTCCTGAGCAAATAGGTGAGGGGTTGGAATTCAAACATCCATCCATAATTCCACTATAGCTTTTAAGATGTGGCTCAGCCATGAGTCCTTGATCTATACTGAGATGGACATATTTACATGTTCTAATTTTTCCAAGCCTTGACCAGTAAGATAAGAGCCTCATAGAGCTATTTTATAAAATCTCCCCTTTTCAAACTTTGATCTCATTTTTTTATTCTTGAGGGAGGTGCTAGAACTCAAAAGTGGTGGATCCTTTTCTCCGAAAATCTCCATTAGCATATTGGTCTCACAATCATTTTGGTATCTAATTCTGTCTCACTGACATTTCAATAGAAGTGGAGGAAGAATGAGTCCTTTTTAATGTCCTGTTACAAAGATTTAAAATTCAGGAAACACACATTTTTGTATGTAATGGAAATGGTTGGGAGTGCTATATTTTTAATGGACAGCATAAATGCAAATTGAAAAAAGATTTCTTCGGGTTTTATATTTCACTTTTATAAAGAAAGAGTATAATATTCAGATTAAACAGAGACAGGCACCATCACATTAGAGCTACTCCACAGAGAGGAAATTAAAGGCGGAGCATTCCAAGTAAAAGGCACATTATTGCTTTTCAAACACCTAATTTCTCTCAGTGGTGTGGGAGATATAATGACAGGTAGTACTTCTGCAACTTAAGTGGCTCTTATACATCATCTGCTTTTACGGTGTAAACTGCTTTGCAGTTTTTAATTTTTCAATCTTCAAGGGAAAAGTATAAGAGCAGAGCAATCATGTACATAAGATCATCATACTTTTTTAGTCTTTCGAAGAAACAATTTGTGACTCTAATAGTACAGGGTTGCATTTCATGTTTTTGAATTCCATTTTTCTTTGCACTCTTCGTTTTTTTCTCTCTGGTTTTAGGAAAGAATATCTAAAATTATTTAAGTTTTTTCTTATACTGACATATAACTTTGGACCATGTAATTTAAATAGGGTGTGATATGTTTGCCTTTAAAAAGAAAATATGTCTAAGAGAAAATATGATACTGGGTAATAAGAATCAGTGACTGTTATTTTTAATGTATATGTTATTTTCTATATGAAAGAAACTTCAGTATTTTAAAGATCAAAAAAAAATGTAATTTCTACATGGCATCACTAACTAATCAAGAAAAATGAGCCTGAAGATCTCTAACACAAAAGAGTCAGTCCTAATGTGTGAGTGACAATGGCAAAACATTTGCATAATAAGTCTTTTTCATACTATAGATTTTATCCTGGTGAAATTTAAAGATTTTGACTTTGGTAATTTAATTTCTATGGCAACTTACTGCTTTTACCTAATTTGTGTTTTTGGAATGGAGAAATGATAATCAGTTTCTTTCTCTTGGATTTTTCTCTATTTTTAAATGAACCAGGAAAAAATAAAAAATTGCTTTAACACAAAGAAAATTAAAATATTTTAAAAAGAGGCAACAAATTAGACAACAAATCCATTTCCTATAAATGAGGGAGGATAGGCTGATCTTAGAAGACTTTTAGTGAAAAACATCTATTGCCTGCATTAATTCAACAAATAATAATAAGCTAAGTCTTTTTCAAAAGCACTAAGTATGGCACTGAGATGAATGAGAGAATCAGACAGAAAACATATGTTTTCTAAATTCACTCAGCTTAAAAACCAAACAGGCATGGTGATAATGACAATTTTACCCCACACAAATAAATATGCAGTGACACATGATGATAAATTCTGTGTGTGGGGAAGGGGGACCTGATAAAAATGAAGGACCTGATTTATGTTGAATTGTCAGAAGAGTCTTTGTGCAAGAAAACCTACAGGATAGTAGAGCATGACCAGGTAAAGATTTAACAGGCATCTTTCCAGCAGTAGGGTACACATGTGAACATCCTGGAAATAAGAAAAGGTTTGGAATATTACAAGGAATGTATGAGAAAGGAAACAGAATATACAGAGATTTTCAAGGGAGTCAAGGGTTAAATCTGGAACACCTTACTTTTGAGATGAGTACATGCATCTGGAACTTGGAAAAGAATGAAGGTGAGAGATAGAAATTTAGTAATCAATAACACAAAACTACAAAAAAGATCTTCACGACCCAGATAATCACAATGGTGTGATCACTCACCTAGAGCTGGACATCCTGGAATGTGAAGTCAAGTGGGTCTTAGGAAGCATCACTACGAACAAAGCTAGTGGAGGTGATGGAATTCCAGGTGAGCTATTTCAAATCCTGAAAGATGACGCTGTGAAAGTGCGAGACTCAATATGCCAGCAAATTTGGAAAACTCAGAAGTGGCCATGAGACTGGAAAATGTCAGTTTTCATTCCAATCCCAAAGAAAGGCAATGCCAAAGAATGCTGAAACTACCTCACAACTGCACTCATCTCACACGCTAGAAAAGTCATGCTCAAAATTCTCCAAGCCAGGCTTCAACAATACGTGAACCATGAACTTCCAGATATTCAAGCTGGTTTTAGAAAAGGCAGAGGAACCAGAGATCAAATTGCCAACATCCGCTGGATCATCAAAAAAGCAAGAGAGTTCCAGAAGAAACATCTATTTCTGCTTCATTGACTATGCCAAAGTCTTTGACTGTGTGGATCACAGTAAACTGTGAAAAATTCTGAAAGAGATGGGAATCCCAGACCACCTGACCAGCCTATTGAGAAACCTGTATGCAGCTCAGGAAGCAACAGTCAGAACTGTACATGGAACAACAGACTGGTTCCAAATAGGAAAAGGAGTACATCAAGGCTGTTTACTGTCACCTTGCTTATTTAACTTCTATGCAGAGTACATCATGAGAAACGGTGGGCTGGAAGAAGCACAAGCTGGGATCAAGATTGCCGGGAGAAATATTAATAACCTCAGATATGCAGATGACACCACCCTTATGGCAGAGAGTGAAGAAGAGCTAAAGAGCCTCAAGATGAAAGTGAAAGAGGAGAGTGAAAAAGTTGGCTTAAAGCTCAACATTCGGAAAACTAAGATCCTGGCATCCGGTCCCATCACTTCATGGCAAATAAATGAAGAAAAACTTTTTGTGGGGAGGCTCCAAAATCACTGTGGACAGTGACTGCAGCCTTGGAATTAAAAGATGCTTGCTCCTTGGAAGGCAAGTTATGACCAACCTAGACAGCATGTGTAAAAGCAGAGACATTACTTTGCCAACAAAGGTCCGTCTAGTCAAGGCTATGGTTTTTCCAGTGGTCATGTGAGAGTTGGACTATAAAGAAAGCTGAGGGCTGAAGAATTGATGCTTTTGAACTGTGGTGTTGGAGAAGACTCTTGAGAGTCCCTTGGACTGCAAGGAGATCCAACCAGTCCATCCTAAAGGAGATCAGTCCTGGGTGTTCATTGGAAGGACTGATGTTGAAGCTGAAACTCCAGTACTTTGGCCACCTCATGTGAAGAGTTGACACATTTGAAAAGACTCTGATTAAAGAAAGATTAAAGGCAGGAGGAGAAGGGTTCGACAGAGGATGAGATGGTTGTATGGCATCAACGACTATGTGAACACGAGTCTGAATAAGCTCCAGGAATTTGCGATGGACAGGGAGGCCTGACGTGCTGCATTCCATGGGGTCTTAAAGAGTCGGACACAACTAAGCATCTGAACTGAACTTAACTGAATCATATTTTACTATGTGTATGTGAAAATATTTAAAAATCTACATAGCAGTAGAATTTATAAGTGAATAAGACAAGATACTATATACAAAGTCAGTCTGTAAAACTAATTTTTACTTCTATTAACTAGTAGCAATCTAACCTAGCATTAAAATGTTGTCCATTAACAAAAACATCAAAAGTCATCAATCTGTAAAGAGACATACAGATTCTCTATGCTGCAAACTAGAACAAACATTTCTGAAAGGCAGTAGAGAAGACTTATATTTAAAGAAGAAATATGTCTTCTGAAACTATACTCTGTTCCTTATATGAGTGCTTGGTTACATATACGTGAAAATTTGCATCACTACTTATTTATGATATGTATGCTTTTCTTAATCAATGTTATACTTTTTTGAAAAGTTCATTAGGAAACATAAACAGGACATTTACGATAGAATATATATGAACAGACAATTCTTAAAGAAACAAAAAAGATTAAACCTGCTATGGGTAGAGATAGATTTATAATTATAGGTATAGATGCAAATTCATTCCAGTCTCAAAAATAACTTGAATAGCCTTAAAGGAATTACCTTCCAGAAACCCCAGCTTCCATGAATTCCATTTTTTAGACTGATCTAACAAATATTTGTCTTCAGGCAAGAAATCGTGAGGTTCTCCTTTTCCTCTTCCACTTAAAAAAAGAAAATAATATTTTCACCCATTTTGAAATGTCTTAAAGTGTTAAAATTTGTAAATCAGTGAAGAAAACTTGAAATTCTGATTTTCATAAAGTCTCCTAGATCAAGACAGCGTGAAGCAGTTAAGGCTTCATGTCTTTCTTTCCCTGTCTCAGATATATTTTTGTTATGGAAAAGCATTACATTAAAAACAGTATTTTTGACCCATAGTGGTATGTTCTAAATTCAGCTATTTTATTGGGTGGGGCAGGAAGTGTGATGCCAATTTTAGTTTAACCCCTTTGGTTTTCCATACCCTCTATTTTTTAAAGGATGTACTGCTCCTTGGGAATGTGCCCTGACATAACGAAAAGATCACCAGAAAGAAATAGTGAAGATGGGGTCACTAATTGTATCCAAATAACAAACTAAAAGCAAAACACCATGCTTGCTTTTGCCTGATGGCTGTTATTTCTCTTTCTGTTTTTTTTCTTTCAGGTAGCTATCTCATCTAGTAAATAGAATGACTTTGTGACAATCATGCTGGAAGATACAGATTTACTCTCAACTTCAGTATCCACATTTTCTCCATTCCAAGGAATGAGAACCATCTTCGTGAATATTCTTCATGAATCAACTCTTTCTCAGTTGCAAATTATGTATGATTTCATTCAATAATAGAATAACTAAAACTTTTAAAAATAATCAACAAATTCCTATCTTTCAGAGGTCTATATTGCTGTTCCAATTCTGTCTTGAGAATAATTAAAAGTTATTAATTACTAGATTTAAAATAAAACAACTATTCTAAATGTATATTATGATTTTGTAATGTCCCTCTTTCAATTTCTCTTCTTTTTAAAATTAAAGTATAGTTGATTTACAGCCTTCAGAATGGGAGAAAATAATAGCAAATGAAGCAACTGATAAAGGATTAATCTCCAAATTATACAAGCAGCTCCTGCAGCTCAATTCCAGAAAAATAAATGACCCAATCAAAAAATGGGCCAAAGAACTAAACAGACATTTCTCCAAAGAAGACATACAGAGGGCTAACAAACACATGAAAAAATGCTCAACATCCCTCATAATCAGAGAGATGCAAATCAAAACCACAATGAGATACCATTTCACACCAGTCAGAATGGCTGCTATCCAAAAGTCTACATGCAATAAATGCTGGAGAGGGTGTGGAGAGAAGGGAACCCTCTTACACTGTTGGTGGGAATGCAAACTAGTACAGCCACTATGGAGAACAGTGTGGAGATTCCTCAAAAAACTGGAAATAGAACTGCCATATGATCCAGCAATCGCACTCCTGGGCATACACACCGAGGAAACCAGAATTGAAAGAGACACGTGTACTCCAATGTTCATTGCAGCACTGTTTATAATAGCCAGGACATGGAAGCAACCTAGATGTCCATCTGCAGACGAATGGATAAGAAAGCTTTGGTACATATACACAATGGAGTATTATTCAGCCATTAAAAAGAATACATTTGAATCAGTTCTAATGAGGTGGATGAAACTGGAGCCTATTATACAGAGTGAAGTAAGCCAGAAAGAAAAACACCAATACAGTATACTAACACATATATATGGAATTTAGAAAGATGCAAATGATAACCCTGTATACGAGACAGCAAAAGAGACACAGATGTATAGAACAGTCTTTGGGACTCTATGGGAGAGGGTGAGGGTGGGATGATTTGGGAGAATGGCATTGAAACACGTATGTTGTCATATGTGAAATGAATCACTAGTTCAGGGTCAATGCATGTTATAGGATGCTCGGGGCTGGCATGTGGGGATGACCCAGAGGGAGGATAAAGGGAGGAGGGAGGTGGGAGGGGGGTTCAGGAGGGGGAACTTATGTAAACCCGGGGCAAATTCATATCAATGTATGGCAAAACCAACCAATATAATATTGTAAAATAATTTGCCTCCAATAAAAAATAAATTAATTACCTAAAAAAAAAATAAATAAAGGAGATGAAGAACCTTAAAAAAAAAAAAGTATAGTTGATTTACAATGTTGTGTTAATTTCTGCTGTACATTGAAGTGATTCAGTTATATGTATACATTCTTTTTTTAGCTTCTTCTCAATTATGATTTATCACAGGATATTGAATATAGTTCCCTGTGCTATGCAGCAGGACCTTGTTTATCCATTCTGTATATAGTGGTTTGCATCTGCTAATCCCAAACTCTCAGTTCATCCCCTCTTCTCTCTCCCCCTTGACAACCACAAATCTATGTCTGTGAGTCTGTTTCTCTTTCATAGATAGATTCATTTGTGTCTTACTTAGATTCACGTATAAGTGATAGCATTTGGTGTTGTCTTTCTCTTTCTGATTTACTTCACTTAATATGACAATGTCTAAGTCCATCCATGTTGCTGCAAATAGCATTATTTCATTCTTTTTTATAGCTGAGTAGTATTCCATTGTATATATGTACCACAGCATCTTTATCCATTCATCCAACGATTGACATTTAAGTTGTTTCCATGTCTTGGTTGTTGTGAATAATGCTGCTATGAACATAGGGCTGCATGTATCTTTTTTTTTAATTTATTTATTTTAATTGGAGGCTAATTACTTGACATTATTATATTGGTTTTGCCATACATTGACATGAATCTGCCCTGGGTGTACATGTGTTCCCCATCTTGAACCCCCCTCCTCCTTCCCTCCCCATCCCATCCCTCTGGTTCATCCCAATACACCAGCCCCGAGCATCCTGTATCATGCATTGAACCTGGACTGGTGATTCATTTCACATATGATAATATACATGTTTCAATGCCATTCTCCCAAATCATCCCACCCTCAATTTTAGTTTTGTCTGGGTATATGCTATGGTTTTTCCAGGGGTCATGTATGGATGTAAGAGTTGGACTGTGAAGAAAGCTGAGCACTGAAGAACTGATGCTTTTGAACTGTGGTGCTGGAGAAGACTCTTGAGAGTCCCTTGGACTACAAGGAGATCCAACCAGTCCATTCTAAAGGAGATCAATCCTGGGTGTTCATTGGAGGGACTGATGCTAAAGCTGAAACTCCAATACTTTGCCCACCTCATGCGAAGAGTTGACTCACTGGAAAAGACTCTGATGCTGGGAGGGATTGGGGGCGGGAGGAGAAGGGGACGACAGAGAATGAGATGGCTGGATGGCATCACCGACTTGATGGACATGAGTTTGAGTGAACTCCAGGAGTTGGTGATGGACAGGGAGGCCTGGCATGCTGTGGTTCATGCGGTTGCAAAGAGTCGAACACAACTGAGCGACTGAACTGAACTGATGCCCAGTAGTAGGATTGCAGGATCATCTGATAACTGTATTTTAATATTTTGAGGAACCTCCATACTGTTAGCCATAGTGGTTACACCAATATAGATTCCTACCAACAGCAGATGATGGTTCCCTTTCTCCACACCCTTTCCAGCATTTGTTACTTGTAGACTTTTAATGATGGCCATTCTGACTGCTGTGAGGTGGTACCTCATTGTAGTTTTTGATTTATAGTTGACTCACTGGAAAAGACTTTGATGCTGCGAGGGATTGGGGGCAGGAGGAGAAGGGGACGACAGAGAATGAGATGGCTGGATGGCATCACCGACTCGATGGACATGAGTTTGAGTGAACTCCGGGAGTTGGTGATGGATAGGGAGGCCTGGTGTGCTGTGATTCATGGGGTCGCAAAGAGTCGGACACGACTGAGCGACCGAACTGAACTGAACTGAACTGAAGCCAAAATCTTGCTGATGTATTGCCATCAAACTTATTATATATTGAGTTATATAGATTTAGATGTGAGAATCCAAGGTAATTTTATTTGAAAGATATAATACAGCTTCTCCAAAATTTCTTATTTTATATAACTATTCAGATGAGAATATTACCCAAATTGAGATGCATAATACATTGTCAGTTTTGCCTAAACTTTTTTTAAGGAAAGCAGGAAGATATATTCAATGGAGAAATAGAGCAGTGATTTAATACAGTGTTAGTATTTATTGCTTTTTTTAAGCTACATTTTCATCCTCTGTTGGAAAATAAAATCATTTGTTCTTCATTCTCAACCCCTTTGCCACTATCTAAATCTCCATTTTTTAATTTATTAATTAAAAGCTATCATTTTTTTAATTTTAAAGAACAGATAAAAATTAATTGGTGTTACCTGCAATTCAGATAGATTCTTAAGTATATTTTAATAAAATTTCACTTAGTTTCTAACGCATTATTGTGAAAATACAGATTTTTTCCCACTGATAATTTCTGTCACAAATGATATGAAAAAAAAATGTTCCAGCTAGTAATCTATCAGATAATTATATAATTAATAAAAGTTTTAACCCAACAATTTTAGAAGGAAAAAAAAGGTTAAACAGCTACCTACATGGAAGTCATTCACTTTCATACTCAGAATATTATGCTATTGTGTGTTATTTATGAGCTGATGAGAAAACATTTTTTTTTGCCATGTTGAATTATTTTTTTAAAAAATCCTCTGGTGAGATTTGAAGCATTTTCTTTCCCTTTGGAATTGAATATATATATTTGATTTAAAATGCTTTTGTAATTAGACTGTGTATGAAATACTCGAGATAGGAAAATGCCTCAAAAAAAGTTTGTTTTTTTTAAAAAAGTTAAGCCTTTCTTGTTAAAAGGGGAAAAAATGGCAGTCTATTGGTTGAAGAGGAAAGCAGGTTCTTAAAGTCCAGGCCAAAAGAAATTAGGTGTGAAGGAAGTTGTAATCAACAATATTAATGTATGTAAAATAATGTTACTGTAACAAAGATGATCAACTGAAATATCTAGAAAATAGAGCTGTGAAAGAGCAACAAGTTGCCACTACTTACTGAATAAGTAGTTAATAACACACAGTGGAGAAACAGTGTCAGGCTTTATATTTTTGGGCTCCAAAATCACTGCAGATGCTGATTGCAGCCATGAAATTAAAAGACACTTACTCCTTGGAAGGAAAGTTATGACCAACCTAGATAGCATATTAAAAAGCAGAGACATTACTTTGCCAACAAAGGTCTGTCTAGTCAAGGCTATGGTTTTTCCCGTGGTCATGTATGGATGTGAGAGTTGGATTGTGAAGAAAGATGATCGCCGAAGAATTGATGCTTTTGAACTGTGGTGTTAGAGAAGACTCTTGAGAGTCCCTTGGACTGCAAGGAGATCCAACCAGTCCATTCTAAAGGAGATCAATCCTGGGTGTTCATTGGAAGGACTGATGTTGAAGCTGAAACTCCAGTACTTTGGCCACCTCATGCGAAGAGTTGACTCACTGGAAAAGACTCTGATGCTGGGAGGGATTGGGGGCGGGAGGAGAAGGGGACGACAGAGAATGAGATGGCTGGATGGCATCACCGACTCGATGGACATGAGTTTGAGTGAACTCCGGGAGTTGATGATGGACAAGGAGGCCTGGCGTGCTGTGATTCATGGGGTCGCAAAGAGTCGGAAACGAAATGAACTGAACTGAACTGAACTGAACACTACATATCCCCTGTCCAGTTGTGAAGGATGCGAGTGTCTTGAATACTCTATAATCTCCTGGTGGTCTCTGCTATGTGACACAGAGTTCACTATACCTATAATAATCTCACCTCCTTATACTCACACATGTTCACCACATCAACTTTCTGACTTTTTTATTCCTTTTTTTTAAGCTTTACAATTTTAGAAATGACAGGCCCTCCTTCAAAAGAGGGCAGAAAAATTTCAGTAATTTTAGAAAGAATGATCTTGTAAAATGTTGGTACTTGACCATACAATTTATTCATCATTCTTTAATACTTTTAAGAATTAAGTTAAATACAACCTGTCCCATTGGCATTCAAGTGAAATTAAGAAGCTTGACTGGGTTTTTGCATATATGTTTTAAAAAGAAAACTGAGACACATGGATAATTTCTACCTTAATGGACTTTGACCTGGAAGCCAGCTAATTCTTCATTCATTTCTATTATGTATCTAAAGCATACATATGCCATGGTCTCTAGAGTATCTTTTTGTTTATTAGAACCCTGTATATCCAAAAATAAAATATTTGGGGATTCTGGAAGGTGTAATTTAGGACTAGAACAGCTCCTATCAGTCATTGGCAAACCTATCAAAATTTACTCTGAATAACTGAGAAGGGTAGGGAATACAAATAAGTCTCATGGTATTTATATTTCGGTGGTAAGGCAAGGAGGTGAATTTCAGAAGCTCTCCTATTCAATGTAAATAAAATGAATCAACAATTCTAAAAAAATAATGCAAGGGATATCTCAAAGCAATAGATGGCCAAATCCCAATCAATGTCATACGAAGTATATGGTTAGGCTTCAGAGGAGAAGGAAATTGCATTTTATAGTGATGATCAGGCACAGTAGGGAATTTGAAGGACAAGGTATTAGTTGATATTCCACCAGGACATAGAAGATAGATTCTGATCTATTTCTAAACAGAGCAAATCATAATCTGTGCTGAGGGACTCACTCCCAGGTAGGACATAGTGAAAAATAAATAGTCCATCTTTCTTTCTGCATCAGTTCTACAAACATATGAGATCTTACGGGGAGTCCCTTTCTATGAAGTCCATTTCTCCAAGTTATTTCAAATCCCTTTCTATTTGGAAAGGATAAATCATACATCAACTATAGGAGACAATTCCTGGGTATCCCATGTCACCCCAACTCCCAATAAAAATAGGCTTTATTATCTAAATATACTAAACTGCCCTCATGTTTTAAATATTCTCAGTTGATTCTAAGTTTTGTTTGTTTTAATAGGAAACTGTATACTCTTTACCTTTTAAGCATGAAGATAGATGATAGTCTGGGGGGGTGTTAATTGCAGTAAGAACATTTAGTGTGAGACGTAACCTTTTAAATTTTTAAGTGCACAATACAGTCCTGTTAACTATTGGCTCAGTGTTGTACAGCAGATCTCTAGAACTTACTCATCTTGCCTAATAGAAACTATATCCATTGAAGAGCAACTTTCATTTCCCTTCCCTCCCTCTGGCCTCTGGCAACCATTCTGCTCCCTGTTTCTATAAACTTAGTTATTTTAGATACGTCATCTAAGTGGAATCATCCACTGTTCTTCTGTGCTCTTGTGTGACTGACTTTAGTCATAGTCAGCAAAGTACTATAATCGTTGGTGAACTGGGCCTCTTACAAAGGTGAGCCATAACTTATTGAAGGGCATCTTTCTCTGCCGTACAGAAATACACCTCAAGACTCAATAAATAAGCCTGAAATTTTAACCAGCATTTTTAATTCTTTCTATCCCCACCACACTATCTTTTACTATTTCCAGAACTGTCACTGAACTGGTCAAGCTTGCTTTTTCTTTTTTTTTTTTAAACTAGAAACATGCTGCCTATGATTTGGCAACAACAGCAAGTAGTTAAGCACAACCATGGTTTTTGTTTTCTTGTTTTTCCATTTCTGTGTATTTTGAGTAGAAAGAGGTAAGAAGTGCTATTCTTGCCCCCCCAAAATAGCCAGTGGCTTACTTTTATATCTCTGTCTATAGTGTTGTGTGAGAGATATTCCAGTATTCTTTGTTTCCCTCAGCTGTTTGCTGCTGTTAATTATTTATGATAGGAGATGACTCTGCCAAAAATATTTCTTAAAATAGCTTGTTTGTTACACTAGCACCAAAATATACCTATAAACATATGAAAGCAAACTTTGAAGTTCTGAGATGCCACATATTTCTATGAAATATTATTTTCTAGCATTTAAACTTAATTTTCCAAGGTGATTTATATTATAGTAAATTATATTTTTAAATTAACAAATAGCCAATCTTAATTAATAGGCTTTCCTGGTGGCTCAGATGGTCTCCTGCAATGCAGGAGACCCAGATTCGATCCCTGAGCAGGGAAGATCCCCTGGAGAAGGGAATGGCAACCCGCTCCAGTATGCTTGCCTGGAGAATTCCACGGACAGAGTTGCCTGGCAGGCTACAGTCCATGGAATTGCAAAGAGCTGAACACCACTGAGCGACTCAGTTCAGTTCAGTTCAGTCGTGTCTGATGACTCTCAGTCATGTCCAACTGAGCAACTAACAGACAAAAAATTAACAAAAAAGAGCATTCTTCTATGACCTAATTTGTACAGCAAGGGCATTTAGAATCCTTTGCTTAGATATAGTGTTGCCCCTTTGCCAATGGCAATAACTATGGAATAGAATATTTCAGCACCTTGAGTGACATTGTGATATCCCTCTGTCTGCTTTGGCTATATGTTGAGACTAAAATTTCTGAGAAAAAAGAAAAAGTTTAAAAGTTGGCAGCCCCTGGCAATATTCATTAAAGAGCATGGCACAGAAGTTGAAAGGCTCATCTTGGAACTGTAGTCAGCATTAACACAACGGGGCTCCAGCACTTTCCCAGAAAATGTGACACCTCCAGGCATTCTTTGAATTCCGATTGCCAGCCAAAGCCCAACACCAAAGGCCAGAAAGAGTGAGAAAAATTGATCTTCTGTCAGCAACCTAAATGACCCCATAATCTTTCTGTACTTGAAAATTGTTAGTAAGCTGTGAAAAGGCTTGGGAAAAGGAAATTTGGTAGAAGCATCTTTCCTGAGATCCTTCCAAGATACTCACTATTCAACAGATACCTTAAGAGAAATGTATACCCATTAGTATACACAATAAGCAGCACAATACTTTATGTTAGAAATATCAGAGGTATTATGCCAAGCACCTTAAGTGCATAATTCTATTTAATTCTTAAAACAACACTATGAGGTGAAAGTGTTAGTTGCTCAGCTGTGTCCAACTTTTTGCAACTCCATGAACTATGGTTCACCAGGTTCCTTTGTCCATGGAATTTTCCAGGCAGAAATACTCGAGTGGTAGCCATTCCCTTCTTCAAGGGATCTTCCCAACCAAGGGATCAGACTCAGGGGCTTCTGCATTGCAGGCAGATTTTTTACCATCTGAGTCACCAGGGAAGCCATTTACAAGTGATGAAACTGAGGTGAGATGAAATTAAGAAACTTCCTTAGCCTGCCTTGCTGCTGCTGCTAAGTCACTTCAGTTGTGTCCGACTCTGTGTGACCCCATACCTGCCTTGCTAATAGATGGTAAAGTGGGGCTCGAACCAAGTAGTCTAATGCCAAATCTTGCTTACCCAACTATTAGAATACATTGCCTCAAAATAACATCAAAATAGAATATTCCAAGCTCTTATCTCTCCTGTGGCAAAGAGAGGCTATTTTTTCCTTTAAATATGCCCCAAAATGACTATTTATGGAAAACCTAAGTAACTGTTGAGAAGGGTCAATCATTTGACAACAAAGAAACTGACTAATTATATGATATTCCCTTTGCTCAAGAATATCATTTAATCTTTGGTACTGTCTAAAACCATGTAATTTCTTTCCCACCAACATTTTTCTAATTATCCCTTTTTGTTGTTCCTTACCAATATGAAGAGGCTTTTATTATTATTATTGCATTTTTCCTCAACCAGAGAAATCCTTGGAAATAGTTATGCTCCTTAAATATTTTAGAAAGAATAGGTTCATTAAGCAGATCTTGTACATTTTCTAAGTAGAACATTTGATACCATGCCATTGATGAGGAAAGTAAGGAATCCATTTGCTCTGCCAGAAGCTTCATTAATTCTTGTCAAAAGTGGCAGCAGTTCAATAATACAGGGAGACACTCTGAAGTTCTACCAGGAGATAAATATAAATATGGATTGAATATTTATGCTCAATCAAATGGGTGTAGAACTGAAAAAAAAATTTATGACACCACACTTTGGGCTAGGATTTTTAAAGATACATATAAACTATATCCATGGAATATTATTGTCTCATTCATTTTCATGCTTTAGTTTAGGTATTTTTTTAATGATAGTCAATAGAATCAACTCATTGTTTGAATTGAATTTTATATATTTATTTTATCAGAATCACTTATGATGTAAATTGTTTTCTTTTTAAAAAGTGTCAATGATTTAGCCGACTCTCTTTACAAACCTATTTTAAATTTATCAAAGACTTGTAATTCAAAAGAGCAAGTATTTAGGTCATTGCTAGGCACGTTAACAGCAGCATTATCTTGCCACCAAGTGGTAGTTTTTGAATTGCATTGTAAGAAATTGTAATTTCACTATAATGTCTTCATATTTATATTATCCTTAGTTTTTTGCTAAGAAACCATCAAACCCATCATGAAAGTGAAATTAACAATAGCTAATAATATGTGCTTTTCCAAATATATTTATATTTAAAGTGTTTACAATAAAAGGACTTGGTATTTGTGCCTCTCAATTTGTTGGATTGATTCGAATTCCATAAGTTTTAAAGTTCCAAGATAAACAGAAGGTGGGTAGGTGTAAGTACTCTAAGAGCTTCACTAAGCACTTTGAATTTGAACTCATGGTATCATTCTTTAATCTCTGTTAAGGATTGAATACTGTCCTTCCAAAAGATGATATGACGTCTTACCCTCCCAGTTCAGTTCAGTCTCTCAGTTGTGTCCGACTCTTAGCTACCACTTGGATTGCTGCACATCAGGCTTCCTGTCCATTGTCAATTTGCAGAGCTTGCTCAAGCTCATGTCCATCCAGTCGGTGATGCCATCCAACCATCTCATCCTCTGTCATCCTCTTCTCCTCCTGCCTTCAATCTTTCCTAGCATCACGGTCTTTTCCAATGAATCAGTTCTTCACATCAGGTGGCCAAAGTATTGGAGTTTCAATTTCAGCATCAGTCCTTCCAATGAATATTCAAGACTGATTTCCTTTAGGGTTGACTGGTTTGATCTTCTTGCAGCCCAAGGGATTCTCAAGAGTCTTCTCCAACACCACAGTTCAAAAGCACCAATTATTCAGCACTCAGCTTTCTTTACAGTACCTCAGAATATGACTTTATTTGGATACAGAGTCATTGCAGATCAAATTAGGTAAGATGAGGTCACACTGGAATAGAGATATCCCTTAATCCAGTATCACTATTGTCCTTCTGAGAAGAGGGGAATTTAGATTGGATTGATATATCTGTAAACCATAGAACAGGGAGGATTCTTGGTTTCAGAGGGCACTAATTACATTGTGATTTTGGACTTGTAACCTCCAGGCTTCCCTGTCCTTCATTATCTCCTGGAGTTTGCTCAAACTCATGTCCATTGAGTTGGTGATGCCATCCAACATCTTATCTTCTGTCACCCTCTTCTCCTTCTGCCCTCAATCTTTCTCAGCATCATGATCTTTTCCAGTGAGTTGGCTCTCCACTTCAGGTGGCCAAAGTATTGCAGCTTCAGCTTCAGTCCTTAGGATGGTGGCAAGTTCTGCTCCCTTACTATTACTCCTATGGTTAATTATTTTCATGCCTGATAGGGGTTATGGGTATCATTCTCAGGGTTTTCTTCTCACTCAGGTTCGGTCCCAAAGCCTTTGTTTTTTATCACCCAAATGTTCACACAATCTTTCCCTTTCAGACTATCCCCAGATTCTCTATTATTGGTCAAGTACTCTCTCATGTTCTGGCCTAGACCATGGTAATAGCTTCTTACCAATACTTTTCTCTATCTACTTTCTCATCACAGTAATTATTTTAGAATTTAGACTTGTTTCTTGTCATTTGGCTGCTTGAAGACTGTCACTAATACATCATTGTCCAAAGCTACAAAATCCAAGCTTTGAGGAACTTCATTAACATTGGAATATTTACATTCATTGCAAGAAAAATGCCATCAACTGTATAAGAGAAAACAACCAGATGCAGACTGACTTGATAGGATTGCATTGCAGTTAATCCGTGCTGGTAACTAACTTCATGAAATTGAGTGAGTTTTATGATATCAAGTAACAGGACCATGTAATCTCTATCTAGTTAAATTAGAGAATGGAACTTCCTGCTCTCCAATCCCACAATTTATTTTGGTGAAAAGGATTGGCAGCACAAATACTTCTGGAAGGATACCTCTTGGGTAAATTTAGTTTAAACTTGTTAATATCAATTTATAATAGTATTTCTCTAGAAGTTATTTTGAAATATGATGGCACAACAAGTTTTTGACCCTAAGAATATAGTGTAAAGAGAGGAAAAATTGCTGAAGGCTAACTTTGGAGTCATTACAGAACAAAAAGTCAGAATTATACATTTCTTAGAAGCTCAATTTTCTATTCCAAGTAAAGTAAAATGGGATATTTAATTCAGAATATATGAACATCACATATGTTTCCCAAATTGTGATTGTATCAGAATACTGTCAATGTATTTTTAAATCATTACCAATTAGAAACTGTTTAAGAAAGTACATGCAGTGGTTTAACAACCAGAAAAAAAAAAAATCTCTTCTAGCCTTTGCATAATTATAGTTTTAACAATATCTCCAGGGGCTGTTAGTACCTCTGATATTAAAGCAATTTTGAATCAAATATTAAAGTTTTCACTGTGATTTTAGAGTAGCCAGGATATTTTGTTTGTCTGTTTGCTTTGTTTTGTTCCTTTCTTGGGAAAATTTTATTTCCTTAATGTAGCCACTTCAAATTAGTAATGTCTATAGATGGTATCTTCCACAAAATATATGGTTCCTTATGTGTGTATTATAAAGACATAATATAGTAGTAAATACTTTACAGCAGTGTGTAAATATAATTACAATTAGTGTATTATCATTTACCTTTGATAATGTGTCCCAATGGCAACCCACTCCAGTACTCTTGCCTGGAAAATCCCAAGGATGGAGGAGCCTGGTAGGCTGCAGTCCATGGGGTCGCGAACAGTCGGACACGACTGAGCGACTTTACTTTCACTTTTCACTTGCATGCATTGGAGAAGGAAATGGCAACCCACTCCAGTGTTCTTGCCTGGAGAATCCCAGGGACGGGGGACCCCGGTGGGCTGCCGTCTATGGGGTCGCACAGAGTCAGACACGACTGAAGTGACTTAGCAGCAGTAGCAGCAGCAGCAGCCCCTAATAATAAATAATACAAATAAAATATTTTACATGCAGAAATAATATTATGTAAAATATTCTCATATTTTCCTATATGATAGGTTTTATTCTATTAGTAAGATAGAAGAGAAAATGATACTGTCCAATTAAGACTTGATAAAATTACATAGAAAATTAGGGTCATTATCTTTTCTCATATTTAGCTGTGACTATTTGATATAAAACATCAATTTCCTAAATCAATTTGAGATAATAAAAACAAAAATTAAAAGTAATATATAAGCAAGACCTATGTAAATTCTTATGTGAATTACATGTTATAAAATCTTATTTGCTGCAAGTGGACTGCACATTCAGCTTTGAATACTTGAGCAGCAACACAAACATGTGAATGTGATCAAATTCAAATATTTCATTTCTCATCTCAAACAACACTATTCCTACAAGAGAAACCAGAAAGAAATTTTACCTTTAAGAAATCTGAGTGATCTAATGAAAGATGCAATTAACAATACTCTTCAAGCAATTAAACAATGAATTTTACATAGTTGTTTCTAAAAGTTACAGTCGTAACAAGAACTTAAATAACATTTTTATGTGTCAAGTACTGTTTCAAGCTCTTTATATATTTTTATTCATTAATTCCATGATAGTTCTGTGGAATAAGTACTATTAATATTTTCGTTTAGCAGACGAGGGAGCTAAAAATCAGAGAGGCTCCATAATTTTCCCAAGGGCACACAGTTGGTAAATGGTGAAACTGGAAAAATAAGCTCAGGAGCACCAAATTCGTTGTTCTCATAGCTACATCAATCACTTCCTAAGATGATATAAAACTAAAGCACTATTACTGAATGGAAGCATGATTTATCAGGAGGTAACAATAATTATGTCATTCAATTAGTTAAACTTTTTTTTTTTTTAAGTACTTATCTTTGTAAGGCACTGAATTGATCCTAGAGTACAATTAGGAACAGCTAGCCCAGGGGCCCATTAGTACATACTGGGCCTCTTCAAGGACTTTTAAAAGAACCTAATAATTAACAGCAAAACTGTACCCCATCTAGTGAGAAAATAACAGAGCAAATGGCCCAGTAAAGAGTGGAACATAGGCCCTAAAGAAATACCCACCCTTTGGTGGGCAACTTTGTTCAGTATATGAGCTGCAAAATCCTGCAGAATGGCCCTGAAATGGACATAAGCATGACTCTTCCCAAGCTCTGGCCTAATGAGATATACAGGTGATTAGAGGAGCAAAAACAGAAAGTGTGATAATAATTACAATTGAGAAAAGACCTGTACTATGTGAGTTATGGCATAAGAACACATAAGAACATGTCTTGAGCCGAGATGTGAAAACAAATTAAATAAAAAGGATAGGAGTATCAGCATTTGCAAGGCTGACACCAAAAAGAAAGCATCAATGGTAGGGATTTCAAAAAAAGAAAAAATCAGGATGATAGCCTAAATGTAGTGAGGAGGAGGATGAGAAAGATAATTGATTTTGCTTTATTTTAAAGAGAATGGAAAATTATTAATGATGTTTAAACCTAAATTTGATTTATCTTTACAGTACCACTATAAAATATTGATTTCTTTTCTTAAAAAAAAATGCTACATGTCAATTTGTTTTTTTTAAATTTTAATTAATTTATTTACTTGACTGAGCTGCGTCTTTGTTGCTGCATAGGGGCTTTCTCTAGTTGCAGCAAGCAGGGGCTACTCTCCAGTTACAGTGTGCAGGCTTCTCAATGTGGTGGCTTCTCTTGTTAAGGAGCATGGGCTCTAAGTGTGCAGTCTTAAGTATTAATAGTTGTGGCATGTGGACTCAATAGTTGCAGCTCGTCAGCTCTAGAGTACAGGCTCAGGAGTTGTGGTGCAGGCTTAGTTGACTGTGGCATGTGGAATCTTCCTGGACCAGTGATTGAACCCGTGTCCCCTGCACTGGGAGGCAGAGTCTTTATCATCAGACCACCAGAGAAGTCCAAACTATTAGCTTCTTATAAAATATTAAAATACCCCTGGACATGTTAGTGAGGTCATATGCAAAACACAAAACAAGACTGAAACATAGCCATAAAGAGGCCATCTGAGGTGAATATCATAATCTCACCATACTAATAGCCCAGATAAGCATACTAAAAAGTGGTAATTTTTAAAATGTTGAAACAGCTGAAATTGCTTAATGAAGTTCGATGTAGACTGTAGATTTGTTAAATGCTTTTTCTGTATGTATCGAGATGATCACGACTTTTATTCTTCTTTTTGTTAATATAGTGTATCACATTAAATGACTTATGGATGCTAACTCATCCTTAGATTCAAGGAATAAATCTCACTTGGCCATGTGTATGACTACTTTCAATACATTGTTGAATTCAGTTTGCTAATAGTATGTTGAAGATTTTTGCATTTTTGTTCCTCAGAGATCAGTTCAGTTCAGTTCAGTTCAGTCGCTCAGTCGTGTCCGACTCTCCGCGACCCCATGAATCACAGCACGCCAGGCCTCCCTGTCCATCACCAACTCCCGGAGTACACTCAAACTCATGTCCACAGAGTCGGTGATGCCATCCAGCCATCTCATTCTCCGTCGTCCCCTTCTCCTCCCGCCCCCAACCTTTCCCAGCATCAGAGTCTTTTCCAGTGAGTCAACTCGTCGCATGAGGTGGCCAAAGTATTGCAGTTTCAGCTTTAGCATCAGTCCCTCCAATGAACACCCAGGATTGATCTCCTTTAGAATGGACTGGTTGGATCTCCTTGCAGTATAAGGGACTCTCAAGAGTCTTCTCCAACACCACAGTTCAAAAGCATCGATTCTTCGGCGATCAGCTTTCTTCACAGTCCAACTCTCACATCCATACATGACCACGGGAAAAACCATTGCCTTGACTAGAGATACTGGCCTGTAAATTCCCTTTTCTGGTTTTGGTGCTGGGTTAATGTTGGCCTTTTAAAATGAGTTTGGAAGTGTTCCATCTTCCTTGATCATTTGGAAGAGTTAGAAAAAGATTAGTTTTTCATAAAATGTTGGGTGGAATTCAGCAGTGAAGTCATCTGGTCCTGGACTTTTGTTTATGGGTGGTTTTTGATTACTGACTCAATCTCTTTACTAGTAATGGGTCTATTTATATTTTCTATTTTGTCATGATTGATTCTTTATAGGTTTATATTTCTCAGAATTTATTCACTTTTTTTCTAGATTGTCCAATTTCTTGGCATATAACTGTTCATGGTATTCTCTTATATTTCTGTGATATCAGTTGTAATAACTCTCTACCTTCATTTCTTATTTTATTGGGCAATTTTTTTCCTTTTTTTTTTTTTTGATGAGTCTGGCTAATAGATTATCAACTTTATCTTTTCAAGGAAACATTCTCTTAGTGTCGGTTCAGTTGTTCAGGTGTGTCTGATTCTTTGTGACCACATAGATGGCAGCACACCAGGCCTCCCCATCCATCATCAACTCCTGGAGCTTGCTCAAACTTATGTCCATCAAGTGGTGATGCCATCCAACCATCTCATCCTGTTATCCCCTTCTTCTCCTGCCTTTAGTCATTCCCAGCATCAGGGTCTTTTCCAATGAGTCAGTTCTTTGCATCAGGTGGCCAACTTATTGGAACTTCAGCTTCACCATCAGTCCTTCCAATGAATATTCAGGACTGATTTCCTTTATGATTGACTGGTTTAATCTCCTTGAAGTCCAAGGGGCTCTCAAGAGTCTTCTCCCCACCACAGTTCAAAAGCATAAATTGTTGGGCGTTCAGCCTTATTTTGGTCCAACTTTCACATTGATACATGACTACTGGAAAAACCAAAGCTTTGAATAGATGGACCTTTAACAGAAAAGTAATGTCTCTGCTTTTGAATAAGCTGTCCAAGTTGTTCATAGCTTTTCTTCCAAGGAGCAAGTGTCTTTTAATTTCATGGCTGCAATCACCATCTGTGATTTTGGAGCCCAAGAAAAAGGAAGTCCATCACCATTTCCATTTTTTCCCCATCTATTTGCCATGAAGTGGTGGGACTGGATGCCATGATCTTAGTTTTTTGAATGTTGAGTTTTTAGCTAGCTTTTTTCACTCTCCTCTATCACTTATATCAAGAGGCTCTTCAGTTCCTCTTTGCTTTCTACCATAAGGATGGTGTCATCTGCATATCTGAGGTTATTGATATTTCTCCAGGCAGTCTTGATTCCAGCTTGTACTTCATCCAGCCTGGCATTTCACATGATGTACTCTGCATATAACGTAAATAAGCAGGCTGACAATATGCAGCCTTGATATACTTTCCCAGTTTGGAAACAGTCTGTTTTTCCATGTCCAGTTCTAACTCTTGCTTCTTGACCTGCATATAGATTTCTCAGGAGACTAGTAAGGTAGTTTGGTAATCCCATCTCCTTAAGAATGTTCCACAGTTTGTTGTGATCTACAGGGTCAAAGGATTTAGAATAGTCAATATAACAGAAGTAGATGTTCTTCTAGAAATCTTGCTTTTTCTGTATTTCAACGATGTTGACAATTTGATCTCTGGTTCTTCTGCCTTTTCTAACTCTAGCTTAAACATCTGGAAATTCTCAGTTCATGTACTGCTGAAACTCATCAGAGAATTTTGAGCATTACTTTGCTAGGGTGTGAGATGTGTACAATTGTGTGGTATTCTGAATGTTCTTTGACATCGCCTTTCTTTGGAATTGGAATGAAAACTGACTTTTCCAGTCCTGTGGCCGCTGCTGAGTTTTCCACGTTTGCTGGCATATTGAGTACAGCCCCTCACAACATCATCTTTTAGGATTTGAAATAGCTCAACTGAAATTCCATCACCTCCACTAGCTTTGTTTGTAGTGATACTTCCTAAGACCCACTTGTCTTCACATTCCAGGATGTCTGGCTCTAGGTGAGTGATCACACCATCATGGTTAATCTGAGTCAGTAAGATCTTTTTGTACAGTTCTTCTGTGTATTCTTGCTACCTCTTCTTAATTTCTTCTTCTGCTTCTGTTGGGCCCATACCATTTCTGTCCTTTATTGTGCCCATCTTTGCACAAAATGTTCCCTTGGTATCTCTAATTTTCTTAAAGAGATGTCTAGTCTTTCCCATTCTATTGTTTTCCTCTATTTCTTTGCATTGATCACTGAGGAAGTCTTTCTCATCTTTCCTTGCTATTCTTTGGAACTCTGCATTCAGATGGATATATCTTTCCTTTTCTGCTTTGCCTTTAGCTTCTTTTCTCAGCTATTTTTAAGGCCTCCTCAGACAATTGCTTTGCATTTTTTCATTTCTTTTTCTTGGGGATAGTTTTGATCACCACCTCCTGTACAGTGTTTTGAACCTCCATCCATAGTTCTTCAGGCACTCTATCAGCTCTGATCCCTTGAATCTACTTGCCACTTCCATTGTATAATCGTAAGGGATTTGATTTAGGTCATTTGATTTAGGTCTAATGCTTTTCCCTACTTTCTTCAATTTAAGTCTGATTTTGCAATAAAGAGTTCATGATCTGAGCCACAGTCATGTCCCAGTGTTATGCCCTGAGTCCGGTCCCCCCACACCTCGCAGCAATGCAAAAGCAAGAATGGGGTTTATTTCTAGCTCGAGCTAGGGCTCATGCCTCCTTCAGTGCAGTGGAGTGGGACAAGAGCCCTGAGCCCAGGTCACAGCGTTTTTTATAGTCTCAGATTACATAAGCACCTATTTTTGTTCAAAAGATCAAGCTGGCAGAAGCTCATAGGCCAGTTCATGTGCACGCAGAAGCTCATTGGCTAGTTCATGCGCGTGCGGGGTTTTTCTGGGGGAATTTCCCTTTTTCCTCTGATTGGCCCGATTTTTTGGCGCCGGTGGGACTTTTCTAGGGAGGAGTTTCTTATTTTTGGCCCCAGCAGGATCTTCTTAGGGAGGAGTTTCTGTGAACTTAGCCTCCACCCTGTCTCCAGGAAATCGAAACTTAGGCCTAAGCAAGGTCTCAGGCCTATCCTGGCTACTCAGATGTTAGGGCTCCTAACACCAGTCTTGCTTTTGCTGACTGTATAGAGTTTCTGCCATCGTGCTGATGTGGAAGTTCAAGTACATTTTTATTAACTAGGCTTTCCAGGGCAAAACAAACCAAATCCTTAACATTTTTAAATATACATGTTTATTCTATACAAATATTTCAAAATGAGTGATGGTGTTAGCAGCTTTGGTAAGAAGACATTCTTCTGAAAAGCCTAGTATATTTCAAGTATTTGAAGTTTAGCTCCTTTTTCTGTATATTCAAATTGAATTCTTATGAGCCTCTCTCTCAGGTTTATAGATGCATTTATTCTTTATTAGCTGATCAGAATAAGGATTTCTTTAATGTTAAGAAACTTTATAATTGAATGTGTTATATCTTAGGAAAAGATTTTGTGTTAATATAACATTAGCAGAAGAAATAAAGACTCTTTTATTTTACAGATAAAATACTTAAGTTCATAAAGAACTTTGCGACTTCTCTTTTACAACTTTTTCCATAGATGAAAAAAATCCAGACACAAAAAATACATGAAAACAATTCCTGTGTGGTAAAGTGAATGAAAAAGAAAAATCCAAGAACTTTTCCATTAGGCAGACCTTAAAGAAATGGTAATTTCTTATCCTAATAAAAATATGTACATATTTTACTCTTTCTTCAGTTGTAAGACATACAGGCCCCTGTGGGCTGCTACTTCCTTTCTCACTTAACTTTGTGATTCTAACTTTGTGACCTCCCTCACTTTCCCACCTGCCATGAAATTCCTTAAACAAAAGAAACACTAGCAGACATCTGAAAGTTCATTATTCTATTTCACCATTTGAAGCCTTCACAGATTTTTCACACTGAAACAGTGGCATCCCAGATAGTATGCCAGTTGCAAACTAAAAAGGCAGGGGTCCTACTAGAACCAAATATACAAAGCTTTGACTCTGGAGGGAAAACATTCTGCCATGAACTCCAAGACCAAATCGGACTAAATATTTCAGATTCCTATTGGAAAGATAATGAGAATAATGAGGAAATGACCATCTTTTTAATCATTTTTCAGTAATTATTTATGTTTGTTTTAATTTTCTATCTTCTGAAAGATAAAGACACCTCAGGTCATTAGATATTAACATATAGGAGTTCTAAAAACAAAGCCAGTCTGCCACAAATCAGCAAGAATTCACTGATCAGGAAAGGGCAGAGATTTCAAAGCTACACTCATTAATTTTCTTGATCCATGATCTGTTTCATAATGGAGTGAGTGTAACATCTCAGCGGGATTTTCATAAGAGTCAGTTATAATTCTCAAAATGTTAAAAACATAATGCTCAAGGGAAAAAATTCATGTATCAAAATTTCATTTACTTAATGAGGGAATCAGCAGGATGCAAGCCTAGTCCAAAAATGATTTGAGAATGGACATTTTGTATAGTTCATGAATAAATTGGAAACATTTCAAAAAACTTTTTTTTTTTTCGGTAAATTTCTACAAACTGACTTTTGATAAACATTTGAGGTTTATCTCTTTATTGAGCACAGAAAAACATGCTTTATCAGATTTATATGATTATAAAGTATACAAGTCACAAATTATTGTTCAAAGTTTCGTTCCTCTGAAGAGTGAGACAACCTCACTCACTCAGGCAGCCTTGTTAGAAAATGATCTCGTATATGTAGTCTTTAAAGATTAGTCATTTTTAAACCTTATATTTAAATTTGAATAATTTTTATTAACATATACAAATAGATAAATTTCCTTTTACTGTGAAAAATAATCATGCACCCCCAATTCATGCATGATAAAAGTATAGTAAGAACCCATTAATTCACAGCCCTAGTTAGGTATTGTTGTTTAGTCACTAAGTCATGTCCGACTCTTTTGTGACCCCATTGACTATAACCTGCCAGGCTCATCTGTCCATGGGATTTTCCAGGCAAGAATACTGGAGTGGGTAGCCATTTCCTCCTCCAAGGTATCTTCCCAACCCAGGAATAAAATCCATGTCTCCTGCATTGGCAGGAGGATTATTTACCTCTGAGTCACTAGGGAAGCCCAAGTTAAGTATTAAGAAATTGTAAAATAATTATATTTTTAAATCCTTTGTTCATACAAATCACTGATCCAAACTCTCTTCTTACCCAGAGGAAACTAATCACCAGAATGTTGTGTTTATAATTTTTTGGTTATATTTTTTGTACACATGTATACATCCCTTTTGTTTGATTTTATATAATTTGCTCCTTATATTTAGGTATTATATTATTTTCTTTTCTGACTGAATAGGAACTGTATTCATTTTGATGCATGCAACTATATTTCATTAATGTTGACTGTATGAACATGCTGCAGTTTATTTGTCCATTTTCCTATTGATGGAAACAAAATGTTTTCAGCATTTTTCCTATTATAAACAGAATTGTTTGGGCATATTGGAGATATTCATTGCCTAGTACACAAGCCTATTAATCAAAGAGTATAATTCACAGGTTGCTTACCTTCTCAATTTTGTAAGATAATATCAAAATGGTAGTCCAAATGATCAGATTTTTTAATTCACAAAGTGAGCATTTGAGCATTGTTTTTATTTATTCCACATCTTCACATGAAAATTTCTTGTTACACATGTAGAAGAAAATATATGAAAATGTCAATACTCTTTAACTAATGATCACCAGGAAAGTACATACAGTAAAATACCTTGAGTTTATTACTTGTTGCAGTGGGGTGGAACACAGCGTCGGGAGCTGTGGAGTGCATTAGGAAGAGGATGTTAGAAGAATCCTATGATAGTGTTTAGGCTCTGGCTGGGAAATTTTGGGAAGGTGCTAAAGAAGCAGGGGCACATTCTGTCAGAAAGTGGAACAATTGCGTGATTGGACATCTCAATAATTCTCTTCCCTAAGAAGGCAGACCAAAACGAGGATAGAGGTGTAATTGGTGAAGACACTTACAATGTAGGACCCTTAGTTTTTTGTGAATTTTCCAGTAACCTTGTTTTTGTTTCATTGTATCATAATCTTAAAATAATTTCATGTGTTCGCCAACTTGAACCCCTCCTCCCACACCCGGGGCAGATTCATGACAATGTATGGCAAAACCAATACAATAATGTAAAGTAATTAGCCTCCAATTAAAATAAATAAATTAAAAAAATAAATTAAGAAAACATTGCGAGAACAAAAAAAAAAAAATAATCTCACCTGATACAGGAATTTTGTCACATTGTTACATTCAATAGTAGAACAAAGTGATTAAGCTGTAAGCATTAAATCATTTTATAATAACATCAAGGCTTAGCTGTGAGTATTAGATTACATTCTGGATAGCAGAAGCTGCTTTTTCTCTTTTTTTCAACAAAACTATCACCTAGCCTAGAAAGAGAGAAATGGAATTATGCAACTATGAGGTTCTTATATTAAACATAAGGTGGTGTAATATCACTTAAAGGTAAAATGTGGTAATTTAAATCTGTATATAAGTCCTAAAGCAGCCATTAAGAGAACAAAACTAATAAGCCAACAAAGGAGATAAAATGGGATTGAAAAAGAGTACTAAACTTGTTTAACATAAGGCAGAAAAATGGAACAAGAACAGATGCTATACAGAGAAAACAAACAGGAAAATGGTAGGTAAAAACCCAGCAATATCCGTAATCAAAATTAAGTGAATGAGCTAAATACTCAGATTAAGAGACAAAATTTATTCTAACATATATATATATATATATATATATATATATATATATATATAATGGCCCAACTACATGCCACCTACAAGAAAACCACATTAAACATACAACCAGAAAAGGTAAAAATAAACTAAAAGAAAAATACACCATCTTTCAAAACAAACAAAAAAAATAGTGGTAGTTCTACTAGTATCAACATAGATTTCAGAACAAAGTATAAAGAGGATAATTGCATGATGACAAGAGGGTCAATTTTTTAAAAAAACAAACAACCTTGGGCCATCCTAGGTGGATGAACAAATGATAAAGACTCTGGAACAAATGATAAAGACTCACAATACTTAAGCACAAACTGATTAAATTAAAAGAAGAAAAATCCACAATAGTATTTGCAGATTTCAAAACTCCTCTCTCAAGAATAGAGAACAAATAGATAAACCAGTAAGGACTGAAAACATTGAACAACACTATTAAACAAGTTAATCAAATTGACGTTTATAGAACACTTCACCCAATAATAGCAAATTGCACATTCTTCTCCAGTGTACATAGAACATTTATCAAGAACATTCACTGTATTCTTTGCCATAAAACAGAACTCAATATATTCCAAAGTATTCAAGTCTACCAAGTAAGTTCTGTGACCATGAAGGAACTAAATTAAAGATTATTAGTTGAAAGACATATTTTAAATCCCCAAATATTTGGAATTAAGCAGCATAACTCTAAATAACACACAGGGCAAAGGAGAAATCAAAAGAGAATAAGAAATATTTTTAAATTTGTGAAAATGAGAATACAACGTACTTAATTTATTGGATGCAGCTCAACTTAAAAGGGAATCTATTGCATTAAACATCTAAATCATAATAAAATAAAGCTTTCAAATCAATGTGTGTAGATATTAATTTCCTTGAGAAACTAGAGAAATAAGAGCAGATGAACCACAAAGTAAGCAAATAAAAGGAAATTTTAAAAGATCAAAGTAGAAATCAGCAATAAAGAAAACAACAACAAAAAGACTCAATGAAAACTGTAGGTTTTTTTTTTTTTCCAGAAAATTAATATAACCAGCTAAACTTTGTCCAGGAGAGAGAGAAGACATAAAAATATCAGAAATCAGTGATGCCACTTGCTGCACCAAAATTACATACTGCTTAGAAGCATTTTAGGCAAAATAACTCCGGGGACTGTTCACTGAAAACTATAAAACTGCTTAAAGACATTGCAGGAAACCTAAATAAATAGTGAGATACAGTGTTTATGTATCCGGAAACTAAAATATATTTGTTATTTCAGTTCAGTTCAGTTTAGTCGCTCAGTCGTGTCCGACTCTTTGCGACCCCATGAATCACAGCACGCCAGGCCTCCCTGTCCATCACCAACTCCTGGAGTTCACTAAAGACTCATGTCCACAGAGTCGGTGATGCCATCCAGCCATCTCATTCTCTGTCGTCCCCTTCTCCTCCTGCCAATTCTTCCTAAAATCAACTATAGATTCAACACAATCCCAGTCAAAATTCCAGTAGACTTTTTGTAGAACTCCATCAACTGAAATTCATATTGAAATGCAAAGGACGGAAAGCATGGTTAAGTCTGTATGTCACTTTGAACAGACCACACAGTGATAGCTATTTTATCAAACATTATTCAGGATGTTTTTGTGAAGGCATTTTTTAATGAGACTGAGATTTAAATTGTTAGACCGAAACTAAGAGAAGACTCTCCTTAATGTTGGTAAGCCTGATCCAATCAGCTGAAGATCTGAAGAGAGACCTTTCTCCAGGTAAGAGACAATTCTACTGACTGCCTTAGTAATGGGACACTACTTTCATTCCTGCCTTAGAACTAAACCTGAAACACTGGTTCTTTCCAGGATATCAAGTCTGCCAGCCTTGGAGTTGATGGCTTATTGACTTGACATGCAGATCTTGGGACTTGTCAGGAGACAGACACACACAGACACACATACCCTGTTCAGTCTGTCTCTGAAGAACCCTAATACAGTAGCCAAAAGAGCTTTTATAAAATGACAAGGTTGGAAGTGTGTTATTTAAAGTTACAGAAATCAATAGTATGTGGTACTGGTATAAAGATAGAAAACTAAATCAATACAGATTTCAAAACTAGACCTCATAGTTCAGAATATAGAGTTCGCAACTAGATCCATACATATGTGGTCAGTTTACACTCGCCAAAAGCGTAAATGTACTTTGGTAGACAAAGAATAGTCTTTTCAACAAACCATGGAAAACCCATGACTATGTAGCTTCTAGAACAAAATCTAACAGGAAATTTTGTGATCTTTTTAAGGCAAAATATTTCTTTCGTGTGACACAAAACCCATAATCACTAAAAGAAAATGGATAAATTGTTCTTCCAAAATATTAAGAGCTTTTGCTCCTCAAAATATACTGTTAAGAAAATGAAAAGCAAACTACAGAATTGCAGAGAATATTTTCAAGTATTAAGTCTGATAAAACATTGGGTTGACCAAAAAGTTTGTTTAGATTTTTCTGTACAATGTTGCAGAAAAAAACAAGCTTTATGGCCAGCTCAATACATATATTCATAATATATGAAGATTTCTGAAAATTCAACTATAAGAAAGTAAAATGCAATACTTTAAATGAGCTGATGATTTGTCAGGTACTTTGCCAAAAACGATGTACAGATGACAAATGCGCACAGGAATATTTAAAAATCAGTCATTGGGAAATGTCAATTATGCCACAATGAGGTTTCATTTTATGCTATCAATGAAAAAATTTAGCAACAGCCTCTCAGAAAGTTCCAGGAACTGTTCTGCCCATTAGAGCCTAAAGCACAGTTATATAAGGTTTTGAGAGAAGGGGCTATACATTAAGTGACATATTATTGACAGCTTACACAATACAGGTCTTCACGTACAAAGTGAGTAGTAGGTCATGGGTCATTGTGGCCCCTTACAAGATTAAGCAGGAAGGTTATCTCCTAAGGAGTCACCTTGTTGATGCTGGAGAATGTTGTTCTTTATGGGTGAACAAGTATTTCTGCTGAGATGAAGTTTTGGTCAATGAACGATGCAGATACACAAGGCACAGTAGAAGGGAGACAGGAGGCCAAAGAGCAGAAAAAAATCTTTTATGTTTAAATTTGCTTTGATTTGTCTTTCATCAGTATCTGTTAAAATGGTTTATGTTCTAATTAACAACAACAACAAAATACCAAATGTGTGAGGATATTGTACAAACAGAATGCTCATACACCTAAAACAGTATGTTCGCTTTGGGGTAAGGGATAAGGTAACAGTTTGGAGCATCATAAAAGATAAAGCTATGATTACCACATGACTCTGGCTTTGTATTACAAGGTGTTTATTCAAGAGATATGAAAATATGTTTCCACACGAAAATTGCTATGCAAAATTTCACAGAATTTATTTGTAATAGTTTAGAATTATAAGCAACATAGGTTTCCTTCAGCTGATGAATGGACAAAAATGTGCTTTATAAATATGATGAAGTAAGACCTAATCATAAAATGTCATAAAAACATTGGTATGTGTAGCAGTATGCATCAATTTCAAGACAGCTGAGCTGAGTGAAAGGAGCCAGACCCATTCTCCCAAAATAGAGAAAGCACACCAATGATTCTATTTGTGTAACATTCTTGGAAATGTGAACCAATATATTAATATAATAACATAAAATAGGGCTGTGATTAACTGAGGACTGGTGTGGAGAGTTTGATGCAGGTGGCTATAGAGATGAAGAGTGGCAGGGTGAACAGAGGAATTGAAAAAGGGCATAAGGAAACTTTTGGTGGTGATAGATAGCTTCATTATCTTGATGGTGGTAATGATGTCACCTGTATACTAATACATCAGACTTACCAAATTGTGCACATTAAATATGTACATGTCAACTCTATTTCAGTAAAGCTTTTAAAATAATTTATGCTTCTTTACAAATCAAGTAGAGCATCCTAAATGGCTAATGAAATAAAGCATCACTTATATATGTATCAGCTTTAGGTTTTTTTCAGTTCTATGAGACACCAGCTCTGTCTTTTGACTTTGTTTGGTTCTAGGACCAATGTACAGTTTCCCTTTAGAACTATAACGGCCCCAATTATTTTTTCCATGCTTTATTGAGGTATAATTGACAAGTGAAACTACAAATGTTAGAGCATACAGGGGATGATTTGATATACACATATATTATGAAATGATTGCCACAACATCTACTAACCCATCCAATATCTCACATTGTTACCTTTCATGTCTGTGTGGTAAGAACGCTCCAAATTCTGTTTTGCTGTGATATTTTTTTTTTGCCCTGAGGGAGCAACGCTCTCTTCTGCATTTACTTCACTCTTTTAACTTACCTTTTACTTTCTAGAATTGGATACATTGGTTTTTTGTAGGACTTTAGTGTGTTTATTTCCCTTGGATGTTTTGCTTATAAGTTCTTAAAAGTTTGGCAATACATTTATATTTGTTATAGTTTATCCAACTCCTGGGCTTCCCTGGTGGCTGAGCAGTAAAGAATCTGCCTGTCAATGCAGGAGACGTGGGTTTGATCTCTGGGTTGGGAAGATCCCCTGGAGGAGCAAATTGCAACTCACGCCAGTATTCCCATAGTGCATGGGGTCAAAAGGGTCAGACACAACTTAGTGCCTGAACAACAACATCCAGCTCCTAAATCTTTTGCTTTTCATAATATCCAGAATGCTATATTATCATAAATATATGTCCTAGAAAGAGTTGAGTAAGTGTATGTATAAAATGCTGAAGACAGGTTTGTGTGGTTCTCCTGGCACCCTGGAAGAACAAAAGAGGATCATTGACATAGTGGATAAATTCATACAAATTTCAAATGTATAATGGCAAATATTTTCATATGAGATTATTTACAAATTGATCATAGAGATTACGCAGGAGAAATACTTTTATTTTTTTCTTTTTAGCTGAAAGATGGGAATTCACAGAGGTTGGCATGGAAGAAAAGATTAAACTAAGAACATAATTATTCCAGATCATAAAGTGGGGTGAGAGAGGGAGCCAGGGAGGAATATAGAGATTGACAGGGATTAAGAGATTTAAAAACTAGGAAATCTGTGAAAAAGCTGAACTCAGAAAAAGAAGAATCTAAATCATGGTATTATGTTCTGAATCTCAGGTTCAAGATTTAACACACTAAATGTAAATTGGTAAAATTACATGTCAAATATGAAATTCAATTTTCCTTCTATAAATTGGCACTGTTAATCATGCTTAATATATACTTTTGTTGTGGTGAATTAAGTGAGCTAAGGCAGTGACTGTCAAATGTTTTGCCCACGCCTGACAGTATGTAGTACATTCTATCAGGAATGGAAATACATGCCACAAGTGCACACACACACACACAGACATAATACAAAATTGAAACAAAAGTTACATGAAGAATAATGCTTAATCTTTCTGAAAGTGATGAACTCAGAAATTATATATATTTTCATACTATTCTGTTAGAAGCTTCCCTGGTAGTTCAGCTGGTAAAGAATCTGCCTGCAATGTGGGAGACCTGGGTTCTGTCCCTGGGTTGCGAAGATCCCCTGGAGAAGGGAAAGGTTACACACTCCAGTATTCTGGACTGGAGAATTCTGTGGACTGTCTAGACCATGGGGTCGCAAACAGTTGTACACAATTGAGCGACTATCACTTTCATTCTGTTAGAAAGTGTTGTTTGAGACACTAAGATGAATCCATGGTTCACTAGAGGTTATAAACCTCAGTTTTAAAGACATAAAGTACTGATCACAAGTACCTGATTTATTCCAATAAATTTTCCACAAAGTTTTATGTCTTAGTTGTACCATATTTTTCATTCTTTTTACTTTTGTTTCTTGTCTTTCTTTTAAAAGTTGAAGTATAGTTTATTTATAATATTATGTTAATTTCAGATGTACAATATGGTAACTCAGTATTTTTATACATCATATTCCATTTAAAGATATTACAGTTCAGTCGCTCAGTCATGTCCGATTCTCTGCGACCCCATAAATCGCAGCATGCCAGACCTCCCTGTCCATCACCAACTCCTGGAGTTTACCTAAACTCATATGAAAGATATTACAAGGTAATGGCTATAATACACTTCACTGTACAATATATTATTTTTATTTTTAAAAAATTTCTTAAAATTCAATTTCTGTTATCTGCTGCAGTATCAGTTTAGTTCAGTCGCTCAGTCGTGTACAACTCTTTGCAGCCCCAGGGACTGCAGCATGCCAGGCTTCCCTCTCCATCAACAGCTCCTGGAGTTTACTCACATCTATAGTTACTATACAGTGTTGACTTTTCAGTTCTACAACCACTGTACTCACTTATAGATATACCTGTACCCATTGTTTTTCAGATTCCTTTGTCATGAAGGTTATGACAGAATGTTGAGTAGAGTGCCCTGGCCTATCTCAAAGGTCCTCACTGATCATCTGTTTTATATGTGTGTTTCTCATAGTCACAGACTCTTAATTTATCCTTCCCAACTTCCCCTTTTGGTAACTATGTTACTTTTCTAAGTCTGTGAGACTATTTTTGTTTAGTACATTTGTTCATTTGATTCAGGTTTTAGAGTCCTCCTGTAAATCGTATCAGTGATGTTTGTTTTCTCTGTCTGGTTTACCCATTTAGTGTGATAACCTTCTGGCTCATCCATGATGCTGCAAATGGCACAAATTTCATTCTGCTTTCTGGCTGAGTAATAGTGTATTGAGTATATGTAACATCTTTCTGCATTCATCTAGTAATGGACAGTTCGATTATTTCTTTGTCTTGGGTATTACAATGACTTTTGAGGGGTATGTGTCTTTTTGAAGGATGGTTTTATCTGGGTATATGCTCCACAGTGAGATTCCTAATCTCGGGGTACCTCTATTTTTCATTTTTATAAGGAACTTTCCTACTTTTCTCCATAGTGGCTGTTGCAAATCTATATTCCCAACTACAGTGTATGGTGACTCCCTTTTCTACCTGCCCTCTGGAGCATTCTTCCTGTGTGGATCTTGTGATGACTGGTGTCAGGGGATATCTCCTCATTATGATTGGCAGTTTTTCTAATCATTAGGGAGGCTGAGCATCTTTTCAGGTGATTTTCTTTGTGACAGTAAAGTTTAGCTCTTGAAATTGGTTTCTAGAGAGTCAGTGCTGTTTTGATTTTGTTTTCCATTACCTGCCGTGGGAAATTTTTGAGGGAAGGGGTTCAAGGGTAGCCCAGAGAACTTGTGACCTTCAGTGCCTGGCAGTGCGGGTTTTGAAGTTGTAGTTCTGAGATGTGGCCACAAAGCAGCAGCACATCTTCATGCCCCACTTGTAACTCAGGCAACCAGAGCCTTAGAAAAAGTCATTGTAGAGTATATTCTTGTGGCTTATCTACTTTATACACATTTCTTAATCTCATACACCTAATTCACCCCTCCCCTCTCCTCACTGGTAACAAGTTTATTCTCTGTATCTGTGAGTCTGTTTCTATATTGCTCAATTTACTGGGAAATTTTTAAAATTCCACATATAAATGATAACTTAGAGGATTTATCTTTCTCTGACTTACGGCCCTAAGCATGATAACCTCTACATTTATTCGTGTCACTGAAAATGGCAGAATTTCATTCTTAATGTCTGAGCAACATTTCATTGCATATATATATAAAACACTTCTTTATCATTCATCTGTTAATGGAAATTTAGATGGCTTGCATATGATGACTGTTGTAAATAATACACAATATTGAGGCATGTGTATCTTTTTGAATTAGTACTTTTTCTTCTTATATATGTACCAGAAGTGCAATAGTTGGACCATAGTTCAGTTCAGTTCAGTTGCTCAGTCGTGTCTGACTCTTTGCGACCCCATGAATCACAGCACACCAGGCCTCCCTGTCCATCATCAACTCCCGGAGTTCACTCAAACTCATGTCCATCGAGTCGGTGATGCCATCCAGCCATCTCATTCTCTGTCGTCCCCTTCTCCTCCTGCCCATAATCCCTCCCAGCATCAGAGTCTTTTCCAGTGAGTCAACTCTTCGCATGAGGTGGCCAAAGTATTGCAGCTTCAGCCTTAGCATCAGTCTTTCCAATGAACACCCAGGATTGATCTCCTTTAGAATGGACTAGTTGGATCTCCTTGCAGTCCAAGGGACTCTCAAGAGTCTTCTCCAGCACCACAGTTCAAAAGCATCAATTCTTCGGTGATCATCTTTCTTCACAGTCCAACTCTCACATCCATACATGACCACGGGAAAAACCATAGCCTTGACTAGACGGACCTTGGTTGGACCATAAGGTAGTTCTATTTTTAGTTTTTTGATGAACCTTCATACTGTTTTCCACAGTAGCAACACAAATTTATATTCCCACCTACAGTGTACTACAAGCTCCCTTTTCTCCACATCCTCACCAACATTTGTTATCTTTGGTCTTTTTTATGATAACCAGTATGACAGGTGTGAGCTGATAACTGATCGTGGTTTTGGTTTGCATTTTTCCGCTGATTAACGATGTTGACCATCTTTTTATGTACTTGTTGACCATCGGTGTGTCTTCTTTGATCATTTTTGTTTGTATGAAATATCTTTTTCCATCCCCTCACTTTCAATCTGCGTCTGTTTTTAGCTCTGATATCAGTCTTTTGTAGGCAGCATATGAATGCTACCGCTGCTGCTAAGTCGCTTCTCGTGGCCGACTCTGTACGACCCCATAGACAGCAGCCCACCAGGCTCCTCTGTCCCTGGGATTCTCCAGGTAAGAACACTGGAGCGGGGTGCCATTTCCTTCTCCAGTGCATGAAAGGGAGAAGTGAAAGTGAAGTCTCTCAGTCCTGTCGGACTCTTCACAACCCCATGGACTGCAGCCTACCAGGCTCCTCCATCCATGGGATTTTCCAGGCAAGAGTACTGGAGTGGGTTGCCATTGCCTTCTCCACTTTTGGTACTATTCTTTACTTATTCCTCTGCAACTCTCTCTCACATACAACAGTTTGGGGTAAAGTAAACATACACATGTATATATACACAGATACACACATGCACATTCCTATATATGCATGTGGACTTTACCTTAAACTGTGATTTATGTGAGAAGGCTTTAAATATCCAAAAGATTTTTCTCTACTGTGTACAATGAATAATTGCTAAATACATGAGTTAATATAGCATCTAATTTTACTGTTATCTTTGAAGGAAAAAAGGTGATACGCATAACTTTATGTTTCATCTGTCTGATTCCTGCTTATTTAAGCACCAATACCTTTTTAAATTTTACACATTTTTCTGGTCATTTTTCCCCCCTAAAAATCTATTTTATCTTTTTATTGTTTCATAAGCTGACTTGACCATAACGCAGACTTTACTTGATGACTCAGCAGTCTCATAACAATCTTTTATCCTTTTATTGTGTGGTAATATCATTCCTGGAGAACTCATTTTTCCTTCATTCAATCTAAGGACTGTCAGCCAGCTCACCTTTTACCTGTCCCTAGGAGTCTTACCGGAGAAGGCAATAGCAAGTCACTCCAGTTCTCTTGCCTAGAAAATCCCATGGATGGAGGAGCCTGGTAGGCTGCAGTCCGTGGGGTCGCTAAGGGTCGGACACGACTGGGCGACTTCATTTTCACTTTTCCCTTTCATGCATTGGAGAAGGAAATGGCAACCCACTCCAGTGTTCTTGCCTGGAGAATCCCAGGGACGGGGGAGCCTGGTGGGCTGCCGTCTGTGGGGTCCCACAGAGTCGGACTCAACTGAAGCGACGCAGCAGCAGCAGCGGCAGGAGTCTTACTCTACTGTTCAATTTCATTCTGCTATAGCCTGATACTAAGTAACTAATTTTAAGTGTTATATGAATTAATGAAACTCCAAATAAAAACTAATAAATACATGGATGTATTATGTGAATAAACCTCATAACAAAATTTTATATACTTAAAGGCATTCTGTTGTTTTCTGCTAGGTATATGACTTGGTACTAAAATGTTATTCCTAAACATTTAACCTTGAAACAGTGCTTATGTGTATATTTTGAGTTACATTTTAAAAACACCTAAGGTTTTTTGTTATACTTATTTCTCTGTGCTTTAAAATTAATTTAGCAAAGAGATTTCAAATGGTCTAAGTAATTTTCACAGGTGTTGAAATTTAATTCAAAAAGTTAACACTATATAGTTATCTTTCCTAATATTTTATTTATACTATGCATTAGTGACTCAGAAAGCAATACTGCTATTTTAAGCTGTTCAGTTTGTGCCAAATATTCTTGCTCTTCCATCCTTGCTTCAAAATATCAGCTGTTCAACTTCCAGCTGCCAAAAATCAATGGATTTGCATCTGCTGGTTCCATTTTGTTGCTCTGAATCAAAATCCATTGCCAACTGGAAACTTAACCGACGATCAATTTTCTATATGATATTGCTTGTGGTGATAATAGTAACAAATATGCTTACCAAGTACATGAAGCATCTACTCTTTTCATCGTCGTTGTTTTTGTTCAGTCGCTGAGTTGTGTCCAACTGTTTGTGACCCGTGAACTGTCCTTCACCATCTCTCTGAGATAGTGATAAGTGTTCAAACATGATTTGTTCAAAGTCATTTCCATTGAGTCAGCAATGCCATCCAACCATCTCATTTTCTGTCACCCCCTTCTCTTGCCCTCAGTCTTTCCCAGCATCAGGGTGTTTTCCATTGAGTCAGCTCTTTACATCAGGTGGCCAAAGTATTGGAGTTTCAGCTTCAACATCAGTCCTTCCAATGAACACTCAGGACTGATCTCCTTTAGGATGGACTGGTTTGATCTCCTTGCAGTCCAAGGGACCCTCAAGAGTCTTCTCCAGCACCACAATTTGAAGGCATTAGTTATTCAGCTCTCAGCCTTCTTTATGGTCCAACTCACACATCTGCACATGACTAATGGAAAAAACATGGCTTTGACTAGACAGACCTTTGTCGACAAAGTGATGTCTCTGCTTTTTAATATGCTGTCTAGGTTTGCCATAGTCTTCCTTCCAAGGAGCTGTGCCTTTTAATTTTGTGGCTGCAGTCACCGTCTGCAATGATTTTGGAGCCCAAGTAAATGAAATTGGACAGTTTCCACATTGTCCTCATCTATTTGCCATGAAGTGATAGGATGAGAAGCCATGATCTTTATTTTTTGAATGTTGAGTCTTAAGCCAGCTTTTCACTCTCCTCTTTCACCTTCATCAAGATGCTCTCTAGTTTCTCTTCACTTTCTGCCATTGAATTGTTATCGTCTGTATATCTGAGGTTGTTGATATTGCTCCCAGCAGTCTTGATTAATCCAGTCTGGCATTTGGCATGATGTACTCTGCATAGAAGTTAAATAAACAGGGTGACAATATACAGCCTTGATGTACTCCTTTCCCAATATTGAAATGGTCTGTTCCATGTCCAGTTCTAACTGTTGCTTCTTGTCCTGCATACCGGTTTCTCAGGAGGCAGGTAATGTGGTCTGGTATTCCCATCTGATTAAGAATATCCCAGTTTGTTGTGATCCACCCAATCAAAGGCTTTAGCATAGTCAGTGAAACAGAAGTAGATGTTGTTTTGGAATTCCCTTGCTTTTTCTATGACCCAGCTTATGTTGGCAATTTAATCTCTGGTTCCTCTGCCTTTTCTAAATCTGGCTTGTATACCTGGAAGTTCTTGATTCACATATATATGCATATACATAATTTTAATATATATATGGGACTCTCTAGGCAAGAATACTGCAGTGGGTTGCCATTTCCTTCTCCATGGAATCTTTCCAACCCAAGGATTGAACCTGTGTCTCCTGCTTGGCAGGCAGATTCTTTACCAGTGAGCCACCAGGGAAGCCCATGTATTATATCTAATGTATGTAATATATATGGTATCTATCTATCCTTAGGTCTATGTGGTCCCAGTCACATGATCACTTGTGAGTAAAGTCCTAAGAACATTATTATATACTTATGTGATATGCACATAATACATATGTATTATGTATTTCTGGAAGTTAAGTCCTAAGTACATTATTGTCCAAGTAGAAGAAGTAACTGAAGGAATGGTATTTTTGTCACAACAAATTCACATTCATATAATATCAATATAAACTCAAAATTTTGTAATCTCTTTTGCTATTTCCTTGCAACTTAGCTAAAGTTTCATGTAGAAAATCACGAATTATAGCAAGTTCTGTGATTGAAAATGTTCACAGTAGTCCTAGTTCTTCAAATTTCTACATTAGCTTTTCAAAATATTCCTTTACAAGCCTTTATCTTTATAGATATCAAGTGCTATTTTCCATAGAAAATGCTGAAATTGTTAAATTTTAACTTAAAGTAGTCAATTTTTAAAATGCCTAAAATTTCCAGGTTAAAATTGAAATTGACCCTAGGTAAATTGATTGATAGAATGCATATGAGGGAAAACATAGTCGCCCATACACATATATTTGTCACCACTTTTATGAACAAAGGAAAAAGACCGAATTTTTGAACCAAATTTTAGACATTTACAAAAGTATATCCAAGTTTCTAAACTAATGCTCTTATAATGTTTTTATTAGTCTTCCTCAAATATGATTTCTCCCAATGAGTAATGCTTATATTAGAGATATCTTTCTTATATTAGAGATATCTTTGGTCTGACATCTGAAAAGGTCTGATTTAAGAGTAAGAACCATTTAGTACAGTAATAGTGATTTTTACACACAAAACATGATTTCTAATTAAAAGATGTTGCTTTCTTCATTCCTCACAGTCACTCTACTTATGAAATAGGTATCATTTACTATCAGCTAGAGACCTGCCTAGGCAAGACATTTCACCTTATCTTAAGGAAACAATTTTGACATAAAAAGTTTTCTAGCTGTATTAATGAGAAGAGACCTAGACACAGGGAAGTTCACATTTTCCATTAAAGCTTTCACATATGCTGATTTTCACTGCAGATTACCCATGTAAGTAATCCAAGACGTCCAGCATAAAGGTCAGGTGGCCTTGAATTCATCTCACTGTGCTGAACGCTACCTACTTTTCCTCAGTTATTCATGATTTGTTCTTATTAATGTTTGCAAATGCAGCATATTGGTCTGGCCTCACCAAGGTGTATTCAAGGAAACTAATGCACAGAAAAAGCTACAGCTAATGTTTATGAATGACACTTTAAAATGTAGTGAAAGTGTTAGTCACTCAGCCGTGTCCAACTTTTGTCTGCCACCAGGCTCCTCTTTCCATGGAATTCTCCAGGCAAGAATCCTGGAGTGGATAGCCATTCCCTTCTCCAGGGGATCTTCCTGACCCAAGCATTGAACCCATGTCTCCTGTATTTCAGGCAGATTCTTTACCATCTGAGCCACTAGGGAAGCCCTTAAAATATAGGGGAAGTTTAAAATGTCAGGGTTTTAAAAATGGCATTATTGCTCTACTTTCTGTTTTACAGCTGATCAAATGGTACTATATAATAACTGTATTTATCTTATGTGTTATATCTTAATGTAATAATATGTAGATAAATTTCAGTTTTATTCATGAGGTAGTAATACATATCTAAACAAGTAAACTTGACATCCTAAGTATTCATAAAGCATGTTTTAATTTTCCTTTTCCAAGAGAAGCCTTTTCCCACACACAATTCAGTTTTTCATCAGAACAGCTTTTTCTCCACTTTATAGATGCCTATAATGATACCAATGGCAATACCCTGAATATAGCATCTGTATATTTATATATTTCCAGAAACTAGCCACATAATAACCCATCACCAGTCCATTCCAACATGTCAAACTGTTATTGGCTTAGCTGTATCTCCCAACCCTAGCTTCCTTTCATTTGAGCATGCAACTGTGCAGCTATTTACTATTGTCAAAGGGTGAATTTGGGGGCATGTCATCAATTCTACTGATGCTGGTAGCAAATAGTTGGCCAGATTCCTTTAATGGAATTTTATAATTTGTTTTCTTATATTTTGGAGCAGATCAGCAAATTTTCAGACTGCAATATTCTGGATCAGATGGTTCCCCAGCCATCATATCTGGTTTTGATATGCAAATATGTTCTTTAACCATCAAGACACCTGGAAGGCATTGATGAGGCATTTTTGAACAAAAAGAAAAAGCAGGAGGGAAGTTAATCAGTTGAAGACAAGAAACCCATGAAAAACAGGATGTTTTTGTAGAGGAAATGCTGAAACAATTTATATTATAATAGAGATGTGTGCATGCTAAGTTGCTTCAGTCCTGTCCAACTCTTTGTGACCCTAGGGGACTGTAGCCTGCCAGGCTCCTCAGTCCATGGGATTTTCCAGGCAAGAATACTGAAGTGGGTTGCCATTTCCTTCTCCAGGGGATCTTCCTGATCCAGGGATCCAACCCGAGTCTCTTATGTCTCCTACATTGGCAGGCAGGTTCTTTACGGCTGGTGCTACCTGGGACACACCTATAACAGAGATATCATTGAGTTAATGGGCATTCAGTGAAGTGAATTTTAGAAAAGCTAAATAGACTACCACTGAGTGAAAGTTCTTGACTCAGGAGTCATAAAGTCCTTGGTTCAAGTCCTTAAAGTCATTTAATGATAGTGTTGGGCACAATTCCCTCATTTCTAAAGCAGAGGAAATATTAGCAAACTCAAAATGGTGTTATATAAACTAAATGAGAAAACTGAAGTTGATTAATAATTATAATTACTTCCTTTTACCCCTTTCAGATTTCAAGGCCTTGTCTCTGTTTAAAGTTCTTTAAAAATATATGTTTTATGTGCATTAGGACATGTTCTATATTTATAATCATTTGATCTCTTTGTCTTATTCCTCAAATCAGAGACTTTCTTAGGTCAAAAACAATATTTTATTTTCTTGATTATTTGCCAGTAGTCACTTTTCTAATGAATTCAAAATATTAGTTAAGCCATAGGGGTGTGTGTGTGTGTGTGTGTGTGTGTTTCTTTATTGAAGTCCATCCTAAAGTAAATCAGTCCTGAATATTCGTTGGAAGGACTGATGCTGAAGCTGAAACTCCAATACTTTGACCACCTAAGTGAAGAATTGACTCATTTTAAAAGACCTTGATGATGGGAAAGATTGAAGGCGGGAGGAGAAGGGGACAATAGAGGATGAGATGGCATCACCAAGATGGCATCATCGAGTTGGATGGCATCGCCAACTCGATGGACATGAGCTTGAGTAAGCTCCTGGAGTTGGTGATAGACAGGGAACCCTGGTGTGCTGCAGTCCATCGGGTCGCAAAGAGTTGGACACGACTGAGCAATTAAACTGACTGACTTACAATATTATTAGTTTCAGGTACACAACATAGTGACTTGATTTGGTTGATGTCTGAAGGAAGGGAAGACTTCCCTCTGATGGAGAATCATTGCAATATTCGAAAAAATCCTACAAAGTTGGGGCTTCCCAGGTGGCAGCTCTCTCTGTGCTCTGCTTAGTCACTCAGTCATGTCCGACTTTTTGTGATCCCATGGACTGTAGCCTGCCAGGCTCCTCTGTTCATGGTGATTCTCCAGGCAAGAATATTGGAGTGGGTTGCCATGCCCTCCACCAGGGGATCTTCCCAACCTAGAAATCGAACCCAAGTCTCCGCATTGCAAGCTGCTTGAAAGTAATGCAAGTAAAGCCGCTTCTTTACTCTCTGAGCCACCAGGAAAGCCCAGTGGTAAAGAACTCGCTTCCCTGTGTGTTCGACCCCTTGGTCAGGAAGATCCCCTGGAGGAGGGCACAGCAACCCACTCCAGTATTCTTGCCTGGAAAAACCCATGGACAGAGCAGCCCAGGAGATAAGAGTCCATAGGGTCGCAAATAGTCGGACACGACTGAAGCGACTTAGCACAAATAAAATAGAATTGCAATGCAAGTTTTTCCCATCAGCAACATTTCTGTAATTAATGTTACTTCTTTCAGTTATTTATTTAATCAGGTTCCATGGAAAAATATAAGTAAAACACTGTTATATTGATGTTATTTTGTTATGAGAAAAGGTAGAATTGTGCCTGTGGAAGTCTTCCCAGATAAGGTAAAAATTAATCCTTTTTGGATGCATATCAATTTAGAGGTACAAAAAACTGAAGTATAATTTCAGATTAAAAGAAGAGCATATACCTATCAATGAAGAACTGAAAGAGCATCAAATACATAGAAAACTACAAATTGCCCAGGATTGTTGAAGCAAAGTAGACAGTGAGAAAAATGGTTAGAAGGATTAGATGCTGTAGAATCTAATGTCTTCTTAAGGAGTTTGAAGTTTTTTCCATAAATAAAACAATACTGAAAGATTTTAAGATAAGCAGAGGCATAGAAGTTTTGGAATTTTAAAATATCATTTTATAATGGCTTGAAGGATGGGTTTAATGAGGAAAAAAAGCAAAGCAGTTAAAAGAAGTATGAGTCTGGTGTAACATAATAGTTGTGAGGATGGGGAAGAGGTAAGTTTTGAAGCTATATATGAGATAAATGAGCAGATTTTTATAATTGAATGAATTTAAATAAAGAGAACATCATGGGTTAAGCTTCCCTGGAAACGGATCTTTGTGGCAGAACTGTGTGTACACATAGGTCATTTGGGAAAGCTCTAGGAATAAACCAAATGCAGGAATAAAGGAAGCAGGATTCAGCAGAAGTTGGGTTATTGATAGAATCTGAATAGAGATCATTCAATATGACAAGGACCTCTGAAGCTAGGATGGCAGTTCAGAATTGCTCACGGACCGGTGTTGGAACTTCACCTTAGGAATATCCTTGAACTAAGATCAGGGTGATGGGATTAGGGGCTTAGTTGTGAGCTGTTAGTGCCAGGGCAATAAATGCTTTAGTCCTAAGAATAGTGGGGGATGTAGGCAATGCTTGATTGCATTCAGTGCAGAGAAGGAAAGGGAGAGGCCAAAAATTTTTCATAAGCTATGCAATTAAGATCATCCAAGTGTGATTTAGGGGCAGAAGGAGAAGGGGGTGACAAAGAATTAGATGGTTGGATGGCAGAGGATGAGATGGTTGATAGCATCAGCAACTCAATGGAACTGAGTTTGGCAAACTCCAAGAAATAGTGAAGGACAGGGAAGCTTGGCATGCTGAAGTCCATAGGGTCACAAATAATTGGACATGACTTAGCAACTGAACAGCAAGTGTGATTTAGGGACACTAAAAATATTTATTTAGAATATATGTTTCTAACAATAATATTAGATATCAGGTAGTACTAGTAATTCCGGTTCTTTTTGAGAATAACTAAGAGCAACAAGACCCTTTTTGATATTGTCTTTAAGGAAATGGGAAAGACCATTAAGAACTTCTTATGACAAGTCATTGACATTGTGTCATTACTGCAGCACAGTAGGTCTTCCACATCTGCAGGTTCCATGTCTGTTGATTCAACCAAATCTGTATTGAATATATATGGGGGAAAAAAATCCCAGAACATACCAAAGAACAAAACTTAATTTTGCCCCTCAGTTCAGTTCAGTTCAGTCGCTCAGTCGTGTCCGACTCTCCGCGACCCCATGAATCACAGCACGCCAGGCCTCCCTGTCCACCTAGCTGTCAACTATTTACATAGCATTTACTTTGTTTGTATTTGCAGCTATTAACATAGTGTCTTCTGTGAGTGCTCAGTCATATCTGACTTTTTGATACCTTGTAAACTATGAGGAACGCTGGGCTGGAAGAAGCACAAGCTGGAATCAAGATTGCCAGGAGAAATATCAATAACCTCAGATATGCAGATGACACCACCCTTAAGGCAGAAAGTGAAGAGGAACTCAAAAGCTTCTTGATGAAAGTGAAAGAGGAGAGTGAAAAGTTTGGTATGAAGCTCAACATTCAGAAAACGAAGATGATGGCATCTGGTCCCATCACCTCATGGGAAATAGATGGGGAAACAGTGGAAACAGTGTCAGACTTTATTTTTGGGGGCTCCAAAATCACTGCAGATGCTGATTGCAGCCATGAAATTAAAAGACACTTACTCCTTGGAAGGAAAGTTATGACCAACCTAGATAGCATATTAAAAAGCAGAGACATTACTTTGCCAACCAAGGTCCGTCTAGTCAAGGCTATGGTTTTTCCAGTGGTCATGTATGGCTGTGAGAGTTGGACTGTGAAGAAGGCTGATCGCTGAAGAATTGATGCTTTTGAAGTGTGGGGCTGGAGAAGACTCTTGAGAGTCCCTTGGACTGCAAGGAGATCCAACCAGTCCATTCTAAAGGAGATCAATCCTGGGTGTTCATTGGAAGGACTGATGCTAAAGCTGAAACTGCAATACTTTGGCCACCTCATGCGACGAGTTGACTCACTGGAAAAGACTCTGATGCTGGGAGGGATTGGGGGCGGGAGGAGAAGGGGACGACAGAGAATGAGATGGCTGGATGGCATCACCGACTCGATGGACATGAGTTTGAGTGTACTCCGGGAGTTGGTGATGGACAGGGAGGCCTGGTGTGCTGTGATTCATGGGGTCGCAAAGAGTCGGACACGACTGAGTGACTGAACTGAACCGAACTGAAACTCTGACCTGTCAGACTCCTCTGTCCATGGGATTTTCTAGGCAAAAATACTGGAGTGGGTTCCCATTTCCTCCCGATCTTCCTGCCTTGGGTATCCAACACTTGTCTACTGTGTTGTCATGCCTAGGAGCTTACCACTTATTTTTTTTTCCCAGAAATTTAATTGCTTCAGGTCTTACATGCAAGTTACATTCCATGTTGAGTTGATTTTTATGTTCATTGTGAGATATTGGTCCATTTCATTCTTTTGCATATGCTGTCCAGTTTTCTAAACATCATTATTTGAAGAGTCTATCCATTCCCCGTTGCATATTCTTGCCTCCTTGTCATATGACATTTAACTTGTCATCAGTTAAATTACCATATAGGTGTGGATTTATTATGGGCTGCCATTGATCCATGTGTCTATTTTTAAGCCAGTGTAATACTACTTTGATTACTATAGCCTTGTAAATATATAATGAAATCAGGATTGTGATATATCAACTTTGTTCTTAAGATTGATTTGGCTAAATGGAGTGTATTGTGATTCTATATAAATTTCAGAGTTGTTTGTTCTCTATTAAAAATGCCACTGGAATGTTGATAGGGATTATAATGAATCTGTTGTTTCATTTGTACAGTATGAAAATTTGAATATTAAGTCTTCCAACCTCTAAGCATGAAATATCTTCCCATTTACTTGTGATATCTTCAATGTATTTTTATGAATGTCTTCTAGTTTTCAGTGTACAAGTTTTCACCTCCTTGGTGAAATTTGTTTTTAGGTATTTTATTTGGGGGATACAATTGTAAATAGGACAATTTTCTTAATTTTTGTTTCTGAAACTTCATTATTAATGTATAGAAAAACAACAGATTTATGTATATTTATCTTGTATCCTGCAATTTTAAGGAATCCATTCATTACTTCCAATAGTTTTTTAAGTGTATTAGAATTTAGAGTTTTCAGTGTATAGTATCATGTCAACTTCAAAGAGTTACAGTTTTGATTCCTACTTTCTAATTTGGATGCTTTTTATTTCTTTTTCTTGCCTAATTGCTCTGACTAGAACTTCCAATACTATGTTGAATAAAAGTGGCAGTAGTGGGTATCCTTCCTCATCTTAGAGGAAATGCTTTTGGTTTTTTACCATTGAGTATGATGTGGCCTTGTCATATACAGCCTTTATTATATTGAGGTATATTCCCTGTATACTCACTTTCTTGAGAGTTTGTAATCAAAACTGGATGTTGAATTTTATCAAAGGCTTTTTATATTTCTATTGAAATAATCACATGACTTTTATTCTTCCTTTTGTTAATGTGGTGTATCATGTTGGTTGATTTATATTTTTTGAAAAATACTTGAATCCCTGGAATAAATCCCACTTGATCATGTTGTTTCATCATTTTAATATATTTTTGAATTTAGTTTGCTAATATTTTGTTAAAATTTTTTTGCATCTTTGTCCATCAGAAGTATTGGCTCATAGTTTTCTTCTGTTATGCTTATCTGGACAGAAAATAACACTATAAGTAAACAATAAGCCAATATTCTTTATGAATATAGATGTAAAAACTCCTATATTCATAAATTAGAAAACTAACTTTAATAGCAGATTAAAATGATCATACACTATGACCAAGGGAGATTCATACCTGGAATGCACCGTGAGTGCAGAACGGTTCTGATTTTTATTATTCTACCCTACTAGTTATGCTTTTATCTGTTTTGTTTAGGCTTATGTTCACCCAAACACATAGGAAGTGACGTTTTGTTGTACTTTTGTATTGCATGAACTTTTTGTCCCTTTCTTTCTCTTTAGAATTTTTGTGATCCAATAGTGTGTGTATGTTGTGTCATATGTATAATGAATGTGGTGGACTTAATGTTGTCCCATACATTCTTTAGATTTTCTTCACTGTTCTTCATTCTTTTTTTCTTTTTGTTCCTCTGACTGGAAGAATTTAAAATGATTTGTATTTTAGTTCATTTATACTTTCTTCTGCTTAATCAGATCTGCTCTTGAGACCCTTTAATGATTTTTCAATGCAGTTATTCTTGAAATCCAAAATTTCTATTTGCGTGTTTTCTTATTTTTTTAATCTGTTTGTTGAAATTCTTATTTTGATCATGCGTTGTTTTTCTAAAATCAGTAGCATCTTTGTGATAATTGTTTTGAATTATTTTTCAAGTAATTTATAGACTTCCATTCCTATATGTTCAATTTCTAAAGACTTATTTCAGACAGCCCACAGGAAAACCAGAATATTAGACATGCACTCCAGCTTTTTCTCTTTCCAAGGAGAAGTCAGGAGATGAGGTTTACTCCTGATCATCCTGTGCTTGTCAGGGGAGAGGGGCTCTGGCAGGTGTATGCATGCGTACATAGCATCTCAATGCCACCTTTGTTCTCAGTAACTCCCAACGTGACAACCCTTTACTTTCTACTCTTAGATTTGGGTAAGATTGAAACCAGTCTTTAGGGAAGTCCCTTCTCTCAGAACTGGAAAATTGGGCACACAATACAACTGTTTTCCTTTTTCCTGGAGGTAGACTTCAACAAGCAAATTGATCTCTGTCTGCTGTTTCATGGGTCTTCTAGAGCAGGAACAAGACTCACACAAACTTCCCTCCTCTCTCTTATTCTCTTTAGTTATTGGGCATCTTAAAATATGCTTGTCTCATTAGCAGTCACAGATGGGCTATACAGAAACCAATTGAAAAGGCTCCTTACCCTTTAATTCCCCCAAAACCTGAAAGTTGGACTCATGCTCCAACTTTTCTCCTCACAAGGGATAACCAAGAGTTAGATTTTTTCCCCCTAACTTTGTGCTTTCTGCTTTTTTCCATATAGGGCAGGCTCTGGTGGGTTCATACTTGTTATTCTAAACCAATACTATTCTTCTCTGAGGCCCCTAGACTCAGGCAAAATAGAATTCTGTCCCTCAAGCAGCCTTCTGAGAAATCAGAACTTTGAATGTATGGTCCATTCTTTTCTCTTTGTCTCTAGCAGAAACTGAGAATTTGGAGTTTTTCTCTATTGCACTATGGTATGATGGGAACAGTGAAAGTGAACGTTGCTCAGCCGCGTCCGACTCTTTGCGACCCCATGGACTATACAATCCGTGGAATTCTCCAGGCCAGAATACTAGAGTGGGTAGCCTTTCCCTTCTCCAGGGGATCTTCCCAACCCAGGAATAGAACTGGGGTCTCCTGCATTGCAGGTGGATTCTTTACCAACTATCAGGGAAGCCCATGCTGGGAATAGAAGGTGTAAAGAGTGGGTGCCAAAATTTTCCCTCCCACTTTATTGCAGCTGGTTTCATGCTCAACTGGATACAAGAGCCTCTTAACTGGTTTCTGAATTTCTCATGAAGGGAGTTGGTCTGTATATTTTTTATTTGAAATCATAGTAAGGAGAGTCTGGGGCTTCCTATTCTACCATTTTGCTGATATCATTCCTTCCCAAAGTGACTATTTCTAATCTAAATATGCAGCTATAAACTTTCTTCCTCTGACCTTTATAACATTATATTTTAGTATCTTTTCAAACACTTCTATTATCTTGCATGATAAGATTTAATATTTACTCTCTAATCTGTTAGAGATTAAAATTCTCTGATAGAAGCAATTATGTCTTTTTCAACTTTCTATCATTTCATTGGCTAACCTTTATTACATGCTCAGTAAATGGTTATTAAAGGAATGAATCACGTATTCAATTTATTTATATATATGTGTGTGTGTGTGTGTGTGTGTGTATTTGTGTTTGTGTGTCTGGGTCAGGAAGATCCCCAGGAGTAGGATTCGGAAACAATACTACAGTTATTTATTAGTTCCAAGAAAATTTTGTTGATTCTTCAGGATTTTCTATAGACAAGCATGATATCCGAAGAACAAATACATTTTTACTTCTTTTCATTCTATGTATCTTTAATTCATTTTTTGTATTATTGCAATAGTTAGGACTTCTGGTACAGTGTTGTATAGAAGTGGTGAGGCAAGGCATTCTTGCCTTATTCCTTGCATTAGGGGGAAAGCCTGATTTCTCACCATGAAGGAAAATGATAGCTATAGATGTTCTTTATTAAGTTTAAAAGTTTCTCACTACTCCTATTTTGCTGAGATTTTATTTTATTCATAAATGTTTTTTCTAATTTTTCAAAAGCTTCTATCAGTTAATATGATCAGATAAGCTTTTCTTCCTTAATCCATTGAGGTCATGGATTATATTGATTTTTTTTAAACGTTAAATCAGCTCTGCACATCTAGAATCAACCCTATTTGGTTATGAAGCATACTTCTTTTTATACATTTTTTGATTTGACTTGCTAATATTTTAAGAATTTTGTTTTCATTACAAATATTTATCTAGAGGTTTTTTTTTCTTTTAATGTTTTTATCTGGTTTGGGTATTGATGCTGGCCTAATATGATGAATTTAGAAGTTGGATTAGTTTGTTAGAACTGCCAACATAAAAATATCACAGGCTGAGTGGCTGAAACAACATGCTTTTATTTCCTCATAGTTCTGGAGGCTAGAAGTCCGGGATCAAGATGTTGTAGGTTTGGTTTTTCTGAGGCCTCTCTCCTTGGCCTGGAGATGTCCATCCTCTTGTTATGTCTTGACATCATCTTTCCCTGTGCATGCACACCGCTGGTCTCTGTGCGTGCGTCTGAATTTCCTCTTCTTATAAGGACCACAGTCACATTGGATTAGGGTCTGCCATCACAGTCTCACTTTTATTTTACCACATCTTTAAAGGCTTTACTCCCAATGCAGTCACACCCTGAGGTACTGGGTGTTAGGATCTCAACATATGAATTTTGGAGACACAGCTCAGTTCATAACGAAAGCTTTCACCCTGCTTATGTTTTCTGGAAAAAAAATATTTAAAATTGGCACCGTTTCTTTCTTAAATGTTTAGAATTAATTATTGAAACCATCTGGGCTAGATTGTTTTGGTGTTATTAATTATAGATTTGATTTCTTTAATAAATAAATATAGCCCTATTAAGAGTATTTGTCTATGTGTGAGTTTTGGTAGTATATTCAGGAATTGTTCATTTAATTTATGAAATAATGGCCATAGAATTATTCAAAATATTCTTTTACTATACTTTTCATGTTCTTGGATCAGTAGTGATGATTTCTCTTTCGTTTCTAATATTGGTAATTATGTTTTGTTTTTTCTTGGTTAGCATGGCTGGGGGTTTGCCAGGTTTATTTCTTTTAAATAACCAGCTTTTGGGTTTACAGACTTTATTGATTTCTGTTGTATTATTTATTATTTTTCTTCGGATTTCTTTAGTTTTCTAAGGTAGAAACAAATGATTGATTTCATATCTTTCTCATTTTCTGATATACTCATTCAAAGCTATAATTGTACTCAATAAGTACTGTTTTGCTCCACACCACAAATTTTCATTAAGTTCAAAATATTTTAATATTTCTCCTGAAATTTCTTTGGCCTTTGTTTTATTTAGTAGTGTGCTGTTTAACCTCTGAGTATTGTGGGATTTTTCCAACTACCTTTTTGTTAGTAATTTCTGGTTTCATATTTGGGCATGCTTTGCATAATTTTTATTATTTAAATTTTTTTCAGACGTATTTTATGACCAGAATGTAGTTTATTATGTAATATAGTTCCATGTGAGCTTGAGAAGAATGTGTATTTCACAGTTGTTAGAGGAGGCATCCATAAATGTCATTTACATCAAGTTGATTGTTGGTGTTTTTCAGGTCAAATACATACTTACTGATCATTGCCTGCCCGATCTATCAGTTACTGAAAGAGGAATGTTTAAATCTCTAACTGTACCACTAAATTTGTCTACTTCACTTTAAAATTGTCTGTATTTACCTCCGATATTTTGACACTCTGTTGCTATGTACATCAACATTAAGGATTATTTGTCTTCTTAGAGAACTGACCCCTTTGTTATTATGCCTGCTAAGTCACTTCAGTCATGTCAAACTCCTTGCCACCCTATCGACTGTAGCCCATCAGGCTTCTCTATCCATGGGACTCTCCAGCCAAGAATACTGACGTGGGTTGCCCTGCCTTCCTGCAGGGGGTCTTCCCGAACCAGGGATCAAACCCAAGTCACCTCCATTGACAGGCAGGTTCTTTACCACTAGCACCACCTGGGAAGTTCCTTTATTATTATACAATCTCCTTATTTATCTGTAATAATTTTCTTTGTTTTGAAGTTTGACTAAAATCTAAGCGCTACTTAATTCTTCTGGTTAGTGTTAGCATGGTATATCTTTCTTCATGCCTTTACTTTTAAACTGAGTCTTTAAAGAGGATTTCGTATAGACAACGAAATATATATTGGGGTATTTTTAAATATATCCTTATAGTCTCTGTCCTTTGGTGTATTTACCCCTCTCACATTTAAAGTGATTGCTGAAATTGTTTAATCTGGACCATATTTCTAACTGCTTTCTATTCATTTAAATTGTTTATTTTTTCCTTTGTTTTATAGGCTTCACTATACAGCATTTATATAATTTCGTAGAGCATTTATAGCATTTTCATAGAGCATTGATATAATTTCATTTTATCTCCTCTCTTAGGGTATTGATTATATTTCTTTTAAAGATTTTTTAGTGCTTCACTAAACATTTGCAGTATTCATTCACAACTAATTTAAGTCCATACTCAAATAGCACTGTACAACTTTACAGGAGTGCAAGCATCTAATTATTCCCAATTCTTCCTTCCCATCCCTTATTATGTGGGTATCATTTATTTACTTTTCCATATTCTGTAATCACCCAATACATTGTTGTTATTATTTTGAGCAGTTTTCTGTTAAATTAGTTAAGACTAGGAAAATGAAACATTTTATCTGATCATTGTTTTTATCTTCTCTGACACTATTTCCTTCCTTATGTGGATCTGAGTTTCGAACCTATGTCATTTTCTTTCTCCATGAAGAACTTCCTTTTAACATTTTTTGCAGAGCAGAGCTCCTGGTAATGAATCCTCTCCATTTTTCTTTGTAAAAGTTTTCCTTTATTCTTCATTTTTGAAGTAAAATTTTCATGGTGTTTTTTAAATTGTTGTTAACATTTTAAATATTTCACTCTATTCTTGTTTACACTGTAATTCTTATCGTGTTCCTCCTTTACTAAGGCGCTTCTATTTTTTCCCTTTCTGGCTGCTGCCAAGATTTTCTCTGTTTGGGGGTTTTGTTTTTTTTTTGCAATTTGAATGTGATGTGCCTTGGTGTAGTCTTTTTGGTATTTATCCTTCTTGTTGTTTGCTAGCGGAGAATCCTAGATCTGTGTTTTGGTGTCTTTATTAGTCAAGGCTCTCCAGTGAAACAGAATCAATGTGTGTGTGTATGTATGTGTGTGCATGCACATGAACACAGGCACACATGTGTGTGTGAGAAAGAGAGGAAGAGGGAGAGAGAAGAGAGTGAGAAGTGTTTATTTTAAGGCATTGGCTCACACGCCTGTGGTTGTTTTGTCCAAAATCTGCAGGATTGGGAGGCAGACTGGATATTGAATACAGAGTCCATCTACTATCAGGATTCTTTCTTGTTCAGAGTAGGTCAGTTTTTGTTTGTTTAAGGTCTGCAACTCATTGGACTAATCCCATTCACATATGGAGAGTAATTAGCTTTACTCAAAGGCCTTGCATTTAAATGTCAATCTAATGCACAAAAAATCATGCTCATAGAAATATCCAGTATAATATTTGATCAAATATCTGGACTATTATGGCCCAGCAAAAGTGATATATAAAACTGACAATTGACAATCAGACCATCTGTCATTAATTTTGAAAAATTCATTGCAATTATTACTTCAGTTATTTCTTCTGTTTCACTATATCATTTTACTTCTGCTATCCAATAATATAGAGAATTTTTTCAAATTATCTTACAGTTCTGGATAATCTGTTGTGAATGTTTTCCCCATCTTTTTCTCCTGTTGCTTTTCTTTCTTTTTTTTTTTGTTTAATGTTTATATTTATTGTTTTTAGATTTTCATTTTATTTTGGGCTATCGTTGATTAACAATGTTGTGTTCATTTCAGGTATACAGCAAAGTGATTCAGTTATAAATATACATGTATCTATTCTTTCTTTAAATGTATTTATTTTATTTTTATTTGGCTGTCTTTTTATTTTTATTGGTTGTCTTTTCACTTAGTTTATGGATTCCTTTGCTGTGCAAAAGCTTTTGAATTTAACTAGGTCCCATTTGTTTCTTTTATTTTTTTAACATATTAATTTTAATTAGAGGCTAATTACATTATTGTGGTGGTTTTGCCATACATCAACATGAATCAGTCATGGGTGTACATGTGTCCTCTATCCTGAACCCCCCTCCCACCTCCCTCCACACCCCATCTCTGGGTTGTCCCAGAGCACCAGCTTTGAGTGTCCTGCAGGCTTCATGCATTGAACTTGCACTGGTAATCTGTTTTACATATGGTAATATATGTGTTTCAATGCTATGCTCTCAAATCATCCCACCCTTGCCTTCTCCCACACAGTACAAAAGTCTGTCCTTTACATCTGTGTCTCTTTTACTGTCTTGGATATAGGGTTGTCATTACCGTCTTTCTAAATTCCATATGTATGTGTTAATATACCGTATTGGTGTTTCTTTTTCTGACTTCACTCTAATAGATTCCAGTTTCATCCACCTCATTTAGAACTTCTGCAGCATTTATTGTTGGTAGACTTTTTGATGGCAGCCAGTCATGCTCAAAATTCTCCAAGCCAGGCTTCAGCAATATGTGAACTGTGAACTCCCAGATGTTCAAGCAGGTTTTAGAAAAGGCAGAGGCACCAGAGATCAAATTGCCAACATCCGCTGGATCATGGAGAAAGCAAGAGAGTTCTAGAAGAGCATCTATTTCTGCTTCATTGACTATGCCAAAGCCTTTGACTGTGTGGATCACAAGAAACTGTGGAAAATTCTGAAAGAGATGGGAATCCCAGACCACCTGACCTGCCTCTTGAGAAACCTGTATGCAGGTCAGGAAGCAACAGTCAGAACTGTACATGGAACAACAGACTGGTTCAAAATAGGAAAAGGAGTGCGTCAAGGCTGTATATTGTCACCCTGCTTATTTAACTTATATGCAGAGTACATCATGAGGAACGCGGGGCTGGAAGAATCACAAGCTGGAATCAAGACTGCTGGGAGAAATATCAATAATCTCAGATATGCAGATGACACTACCCTTATGGCAGAAAGTGAAGAGGAACTCAAAAGCCTCTTGATGAAAGTGAATGAGGAGAGTGAAAAGGTTGGCTTGAAGCTCAACATTCAGAAAACAAAGATCTGGTCCCATCACTTCATGGGAAATAGATGGAAAAACAGTGGAAACAGTGTCAGACTTTATTTTTTTGGGCTCCAAAATCACTGCAGATGCTGATTGCAGCCATGAAATTAAAAGACTCTTACTCCTTGGAAGGAAAGTTATGACCAACCTTGATAATATTTTAAAAAGCAGAGACATTACTTTGCCAACCAAGGTCCGTCTAGTCAAGGCTATGGTTTTTCCCGTGGTCATGTATGGATGTGAGAGTTGGACTGTGAAGAAAGCTGATTGCCGAAGAATTGATGCTTTTGAACTGTGGTGTTGGAGAAGACTCTTGAGAGTCCCTTGTACCACAAGGAGATCGAACCAGTCCATTCAAAAGGGAGATCAATCCTGGGTGTTCATTGGAAGGACTGATGCTAAAGCTGAAACTGCAATACTTTGGCCACCTCATGTGATGAACTGACTCACTGGAAAAGACTCTGATGCTGGGAAAGGTTGGGGGCGGGAGGAGAAGGGGACGACCGAGAATGAGATGGCTGGATGGCATCACTGACTTTGTGGACATGAGTTTGAGTGAACTCCGGGAGTTGGTGATGGACAAAGAGGCCTGGCGTGCTGTGATTCATGGGGTCGTGGAGAGTCGGACACGACTGAGTGACTGAACTGAACTGAACAGTCTGACTGGTGTGAGATGGTACCTCATTTTGATTTTGAATTACATTTCTCTGATAGTGACGTTAAGCATCTTTTCAAGTGTTTATTAGCCATCTGTATGTCTTCTTTGGAAAAATGTCTGTTTAGTTCTTAGGTCCACTTTTTGATTGGGTTGTTTATTTTTCTGATATTGATATTGAGCTGCATGAGCTGCTTGTATATTGGAGATTAATTCTTCATCAGTTGTTTCATTTGCTATTATTTTCTCCCATTCTGAAGGCTGCCTTTTCACCTTGCATATAGTTTCCTTCATTGTACAAAAGATTTTAAGTTTTATTAGGTCCCATTTTTTTATTTTTGTTTTAATTTCCATTACTCTAGGAGGTGGGTCATAGAGGATCTTGCTGTTATTTATATCAGAGAGTGTTCTGCCTATCTTTTTCCCTAAGAGTTTTGTAGTTTCTGGTCTTCTTGGTTTTATTTCCATTGTTATTCAGCAGTTAGTTGTGATTTTAGTGTTTTCATTAGAAGAGATGAGCTCACATCCTTGTGGGCTTACCAGGTGACATTATTGGTAAAGAACCCACCTGCCAGTACAGGAGACATGGGTTGGATCTCTGGGTCAGGGAGATCCCCTGGAGAAGGGAATGACAACCCACTCCAGTATTCTTGCCTGGGGAATTCCATGGACAGAGGAGCCTGGTGGGTTACAGTCCATGGGGTTGCAAAAGACATGACTGAGCAATTGAGCACACATCCTTTTATCTTTTACTTTACTTTACCATCTTGTCTCTATCCAAAAAAAAAGAAAAAAATACCCTTTGTACTCTTCAATTTTGGAAGTTCTTACTGACATATCTTCATTCCCACTTGATTCTTCCCTTGATAATCTACTGATAAGCCCATCAAACACATTATTTCCATTTTTTAAAATTATAGCATTTCCATGAGTCTTTAGTGTTTTTATCTGCGTGCTTATATTATCCATCTGTCTTTGCATGTTGTCTATTTGTTCAGTCAGAGCCGCTAACATGTTAGCCACAGCCATTTTACATTCTGGGTCTGATAACTCTAAAATCAATATTATATCTGATCATGATGCTTGCTTTTCTCTTTAGACTGACTTTCACCTTGTCTGTAGCATATGTTTGTGTTTCTCAAAATTGGATATGGTATAATTGGTAATAGGAACTGAGGATTTCCCTGGTGACTAGTGGTAAGACCTCCCTGATGATGCAGGAGACACAAGAGATGCATGTTCGATCTCTGGATTGGGAAGATCCCCCTGGAAAAGGGCATGGCAACCTACACTAGTATGCTTGCCTGGAGAATTTCATGGATCGAGGAGCCTGGTGGGGTACAGCCTGTATGGTTGCAAAGAGTCAGACATGACTCAAGCAACTTAGCACAAGTACAAATAGACCTTTCGTGTGAAAATTTACACCAAGTTTGGTTAAAAGTTGGGCTGTGTTTATTGTGTCCTTTAGATGTAGGTGCCAGATATTTTAAATTCCTCTGGATCCTTGTTTTTGTATATCCTATTGATTTGACTCTTTCTGTAAACTCTTTAAAAAAGGAAAAAACCCCCTAAGCCCTCCCCAAAAACCCCCCGGGGGTTTCAGCTATAATCCAACCTGTTACACTAAAGCCCCCACAAGAAGGTGTGAGGCACGGAGATGCATTCTTGAATCTTAAAATTTAGCTTCAGTCTTTTCCTCTTCCTGGGTCCCTGGACTAAAACTTTCACAGGTACTTTTGTTTCCCTGCTCCATCCTTAGGTTAAATAAAAACCTGGAGGGCATTAGAGATAGGAAACTTCCCTTCCCCAACAACACATATGGCTTTGATAAAGTATTTTCCTTTACTAGGAAGGCCATTTTCATGAAAAATACTCTGATAGTGTTTCATAACAGTAATTTTTCATTTGCCCTGCCACATACATTTTGGTTGATTCTTCACCATAGGAACCTGGTAGAGATCACAAAAATGTGTAGGGCCACACTAAGGCTGTGGTCACCAAGAGTTTCTCACTCAGCACACTAACTCACATTCCATCTCCAGGAATTTGTTAGTTACCCATTTGTAGCTGTTTCCTAGGGAAGCATAAAAAATTACCACGTATTTGGCGACCTAAAATAATAGAAATTGATTATCTTTCAACCCAGGAGGCTAAGGTCTAAAATAAGATACCAGCTTGTTGGTTCCTTTTGGAAGCACTGAGGGACAGCCTCTCCTGGATTCTGATGGCCGACTCCCACCTATGACAGTTCTTGGCTTGAAGCTGCATTACTCCAGTCTCTGCTTCTGTCTTTACATGACCTTCTTTCCTTTGCCTCTTTTGTGTCTCTCCCTATGAGGACACCAGTCATTAAATTTAGGGCCTACTCTATCCCAGTATGACCTCAGCATAACTGGATTATATCTATAGGTTCTATTTCCAAATACGGCCACAGGGAACAGGGGCTAGTTCTTGAATATGTCTTTTGAGGAGACCCAGTTCAACCCTGGACATTATTTAAGTTTTCCTGTGGGTTAATGGTACTAGCTGCTTCTAGTCCCAATAAACTGGTCTTGGTGGCAGTTCTCTGCCTATCCTTCCAGATTTCAGGACAGCAGTGTGCCCCTGATCTCAGTTTTGTTACGGGTAAAAGAAAAGTCATGGATTTCATGTTATTTTTAGTTTTTTTCCCTAACTCTAATATCAGTTCAGTTACTCAGTTGTGTCTGACTCTTTGCCACCCCATGGGCTGCAGCACTGTAATATGGAAATGACTATTTCCAAGCTGCTTAAATACAAGGACTGAAACCAAAAGTTTGTATCACCTTATTGATTAATCTATACTAAAGGCTCAGTAATAATTGTTGAATAAATAGAAAGTAAATGGATAAATGTATGGAATGGCAACCACTCCGGTATTCTTGCCTGGAAAATCCCCATGGACAGAGCAGCCTGGCAGGCTACACTGCATGGGATCACAAAGAGTCAGACACGACTGAGCGACTAAGCATGCACAGCACGTGATTATCTATTCTTTTTAAACTTCTTCTATACAGATTTTTCAAAATCTGTGTACTTTTACTTCAACAATAAGATCTTAAACTCTCTTTTCCTTCAGCTTTTTTCTTGATTATCATTAGATCCCAATAGCAAAAATATCCAAATTAATTCTGTGTAAAATTTTAATGTTTATCCATTTTTAATGTAAAATATGATGATTGTTTCTGACACAAATATTTCTTAGTGATTTTTCTTTTTTTTTTTTGCTTCGTTGTTTTCCTTTCTTTTTTTACTTTGTTTTCTTTTGTCAGGAGACTGAAAGAGTTGAGGGCCAAGAATGAGATCAGAGTGATTAGAAAATACTGGATCTTCCTCTCTTTTCTTCTTAAATCTGGAGGTTTTCTTTACAATGCATATGGAAGCATATGATTAAACAAAAAACTGTATAAAAATGTCTGTAGCAGTTTTATTCCTAATAATTGCAAACCGTAAACATCCCAAGTGACTTTCAGTGAGAGAATGTTTAAACTGTTAGATATGCATACATTGGAATAGTACTCTGCAATGCAGGAACAAACTACTGATATACATTCATGATAAACACCATAAATTAATCTCCAGAGAATCTGCTGAGAACAAATAGCAAATAACAAAATGTTACATTCCATTCATATTGTATTATTAAAATGACAAATTTATAGAGATGAAAAACAAAATCATTTCTGGGATTAGAGACTGGAATTGAGTGGGGGAGAGAGTTGAGGAGAAGAGATGTTAGTTTGGTTATAAAAGAGCAACATGAAGGGATCCTTGTTTTGATGGCATTGTTCTGTATTAAGACTGTCAATATCCTGGTTGAGATATTATACTATTGTTTCGCAACATGTTACCATTAGGGAGACTTGGTAATGGGAACATGGGACATCTCTACTATTTTTCTTTTTGCAACTGCATATGAATCTACAAACATCTAAATTTTCTTAAATTTAATTTTTACAATGGGCTTTATCTGTTTTTAAATTGTCAAATTGAATTTGAGAATAATTTAGCACTTACCTGTTTCTTAGTTTTAAAATCATTGACTAGTAAATGAGGCATCATTTACTGTTCTAGTCCCTATATTTATCTTTTGAAAGCTTCTGTAGCTTATGATAGTAGAGGCAATACTTTCCTATTGTAAAACAGTTTATAACATAGACAGATATAATGAATTATCCTCTTTACATCAGTCTCATCTTTTTCCATCCTTTTCTACTGTGGTGGGATTGTTTCTTTTCTTGAAATGAAGCTGGTCATTTCTCTTATACTTGGCATCTTTCATTTTTTTTCACTTTTCAGTATTTTTATCTTTAAACTTCTACATAATCCTGGTTTCTTTCCATTAGCAATTATATATGCTCAATTCAGTCTCATTCAAAACACCAAGTCAAAACAAAATGACATCTTCAAAGTGATTTTCCCCTCTGCATCTGATTGCTTACTTTTACCAACTGGCTTTACTTCTGTAATACAAAACAGTTTCTATCCTTAAGTTTCCACAGATGTTGCAATCATTAAACACACCAATAACCTTAATGCTGTGAAACATATACACAAAAGATTCTTCCAATTAAAATTTTCATTACCAGAGTCAATGCTTCTTCACTCCCAAGGTAGCACTAAGTATCTTATATTTTGTATTTAATCAAGAGAAGGTATATTTTGTATTTAATAAAGAAAAAGTGAAACTAATAATACTTAAGCTTTAGGATGCTTCAGTTACACTGTAAGAAGTGTTAGCAATGTATTCACATTATTGTGTGTTTTGTACAGTTTTGGAAAGTAAGATTTTTGTTGCAAAAGTTTAAAACTTCTGTCTTTTTATACTCTAAATTGTTCTTGTTTACAGCTCCCTTTCTTTTGACTGGCAGTGGCATAGCCTCTGACATTTCTTTGAATATGGATAAGAGGGTTTTGAGTTTGGCCGTAGTGAGATATATTTGTGTTTCATAGTTGCCTTTGTAAGTCATTCAGATATAGGAATGGCTTCCATCTTCTATCTCCCTTTGTGCCAATATGTTAGATATCATGACAAGACATACCTTATTGAAATATAAGAGTTCTGTGATAACCAATACCAAAATATGTCAGAAAAAAACTCCTGAAATCAACAAAGCCAGGAGCCAGTCTTCAGAAAATTCCTTGAATAATCACATGTGAAAAATTATAAGCAGAATTTTGGTTCTCTTTGAAGCATGGTCCAACCAGAAGTTTTCTCCTAATGAGAATATAGGAAGAAGTGATCAAAGTTAAACCATCCAAAGATTTTGGAAAAAAAACGTGTTTGAGTGGTATGTCAATTACTACAAACACTTGAGTGGTTTGTAATTACTACAAGCTGTTATTTTTCCAGATATTTTCAAATTTGTGATAATTTAGAGACTTTTCCCTTAAATTCTAATTTGTAGTATTTTTTTTTCTAATTCTAAATGGGCACTTTAGTATGTGAATTTGTAATTTTGTATTTCTTTTTTAAAAAACAGCAACCAACATTTTAAATATTCAGTGTTCACAAAACCGGGAACTACTATTGTTTATTCCAGTGTTCACTTGATACTTCACAGTGTATACATAGTCGTAAAGGATCTCACCTCAGCTCCCTGCCATGCCTTATTTTAGAGCACACAGCTCCTCTTCTGACCTGATGATTTCACCAAGACATCTTTAGTCTAAACTCTCATATGTATATACATAGGTACAGCCTTTCTGCTTGCATGTCGCTAATGAATATTGTAACTGCATATGAAAAAAGACTGGTACAGGTCAGTACTTATTGATACAGAGGAAATATGTGGACTGGTGGTCATATTGGAGCAGTGATCCACATCAGGTGAGCATCTGTACTTGTAGGACATAAAAAACAAAGGTCCTGGTGAGGAAGTATGTTTGAAAAAAATGTGCTTAGAAACTATGCCTGGGTAGCTAGCAAACGAGAAAGCAAGTTAAGATAAAAGGTGAGAAGACAAGACAGAAATCAAAATATTCTCAAGACAAAGTTTGCCCTCTTTACCTTCAACAGTGTTTAAAAAAAACCATAGTAATAAAAGTAAAAATGTTACATATAGAAAATACAACCCAAATAGCATAATATTGTTTATATTCTGGATATCAGTGAGTCCACACTGGTCATGGGTAGGTGTACATACTTGGTTTGACTAGTGAGCAACAAAGTACTCCCCCAATGGCTACATCATTCTCTAGCGGCTGGTAAATATTTCTTGATATTTGACACCCATCTTTCGGATTTTTCCTCATACTAGGTATAAAATCATATCATTTTAATTTGCCTTATTAATGTGTGTTTATGCATCTCTTCATGTGCTCATTGGACTTTCATTTTTACTTTTCTGTATGTGTCTGTTGCCCCTTTTTTCAATGAGGTTGCTGTCTTTTTTATTTCTGGTTTGAGTATATTTTTACTGTACTCTAGGTATTTTATTGTTTTCCTTAGAATTACATATAATTACTCATTCTATCATCTATATATTCACTTTATCTGTGGTATCTTTCTTTGTACAAAATCCTCTAAGTTATATTTAAAATAAAAAGATCAACTACATATGGAGCCCATTCATAGGACTTTAGAGTAAATAACTTCATGAGAATTAGCACCAGTGAGCTATCTTCCTGATGTAACTTGTAGACATTTCTACCACGATAATTTCTAGTTCAAGATCATATTCTCCAACTTCAGGCAAGTCTGATAATATTTAAGATGGAGACTACTAGTCAATCAGGCTTTATTCTGGTCAGTGCATAGAAAGACTACTATCTGAATGAAGTTCACTTACACTTCCTTTGCCTCTTTTACCATAAATACACTGCTAAAGACACTAGAAGTTCCCCATTGAGTTCTGCATGAGGCCAAATTAGTTCAGGTGAAGTTATTCCTAGAAGTTTGTTAAATTTGCTATTTTTCAATTTCTAAAATCTAGATAGTTTAGAAACACTTTTATTCATTTTGTACAACTTAAAAAATTATGAACCTGAGTGGCATTTTTATATACTCTTAATACTCAGTTTAAAACTGAGCCTACCCAATTTCCCTTATAAATGTGTCTCCTTTTCCATGGGTTTTTTCCTCCCTATAACATACATCAGAGCCTAAATGTGTATAAATATAAACTATATTTATCATGTTGTATATTACATCCTTATCCATGGAAGTTAACAATACATCTGGACTGCCTTCATCCAGTTCCCCTTACCCTAGTTTTCACCTCTGGTCTAGTCAAAGCTATCGTTTTTCCAGTAGTCATGTATGAATGTGAGAGTTGGACTATAAAGAAAGCTGAGTGCCAAAGAATTGATGCTTTCGAACTGTGGTGTTGGAGAAGACTCTTCAGAGTCCCTTAGACTGTAAGGAGATCCAACCAGTCCATCCTAAAGCACATCAATCCTGAATATTCATTGGAAAGACTGATGCTGAAGCTGAAACTCCAATACTTTGGCCACTTTGAAGAACTGACTCCTTGGAAAAGATTCTGATGCTGGGAAAGATTGAAGGCAGGAGGAGAAGGGGATGACAGAGGATGAGATGGTTGGATGGCATCACCAACCTGCTGGACATGAGTTTGAGTAAACTCCTGGAGTTGGTAATGGACAGGGAAGTCTGGCATGTGCAGTCCATGGGGTTGCAAAGAGTCAGACACGACTGAATAACTGAACTGAACCACAAATCTTATCCCTTTTTCTATGAATTTGTTTGTATTTTGTTTGTTTCTTCATGAAGTGTAATACTATGGTATTTCTCGTTACACAACGTAGTGATTTTTTATACATTTCAAAATAATTACCAGTGATGCCAAAAGCTCAGGTTCTTTGTTCACCAGTGCCAAATCAAATCTCATAGACAAAGTTTTGGGTGAAGTAGAAATGAACAGCTTTATTGCTTTGCCAGGCAAAGGGAGACACAGTGGGCTAATGCTGTCAAAACTGTGTGCCCATCTCCTTGGGGAAGATAGAAGTTTTACAGTAATTGTTCAAAGAGGTGTAATCAGCTCATGGGTATTCTTCTGATGGGGTGGTGGTAAGTTAAGTAGGAGTCAGCACCATCAGCCTTCAGATCCAACTGGCTAGGGTCTGATGCTTGTGGGCAGTGTACCATTGTTAAGCATTAACTTCTCCCACCTGGAGGGGTTTTCAGTATCTGCAAAATAGCTCAAAGATATTGTCGTGTATATCTGATGATAGGGAAATAGGACCTTGCCCAAAGGCTGCTCTCGGCTCAGTGTTTCTCCCTAGTCCTCCCTCCCCTCCTTTCCTTAATTAACAACCACTGGAATCTGCCTATTGGAACTCAAGGAAGATCATGGGCCCTGAGGGAAGGCTGTTTCCAATAATCAAAGAAATGGAGGACACAGAAAAGCTTTGTGCTACAGAGCCCCACAGGCTTCCATTATGGCTCAGTTGGTAAAGAATCTGCCTGCAGTGCAGGAGACCTGGATTTGATCCCTGGGTTGGGAAGATCCCCTGGAGAAGGGAAAGGCTACCCACTCCAGGATTCCAGCCTAGAGAATTCCATGGACTGTACAGTCCATGGGGTCACAAAGAGTCGGACACAGCTGAGCGCCTTTCACTTTCACTTTACACAGAGCCCCACAGGGCTCTGCATGGTATCTCCATGATAAATCTAGTTATATGTCACCATACAAAGATATTACTTAGTTATTGACTGAATTCCCCAAACTGTGCATTTCATAACTGTGACTCATTTGATTTGCAACTGAAAGTCTGTGCTTTTTATTCTCCCTCACCTATTTTTCCCCTTCCCCACCCCATCACCTCTGGCAACCACCTGTTTGTTCTTTGTGTCTAATACTCTGTTTCTGTTTTGTTACACAGGATCATTTGTTTCATTTTTAGACTCTACATGTAAGTGAAATCATAGAGTGTTTGTCTTTCTCTGCCTGACATATTTCACTGAGCACATATACCCTCTAGGGCTTCCCAGGTGGCTCAGTGGTAAAGAATCCACCTGCAAGGCAGGTGACCCAGGTTCGATCCCTGGGTTGGGGAGATCCCCTGGAGGAGGGCATGGCAACCTATTCCAGTATTCTTAACTGAAGAGTCCTATGGACAGAGGAGCCTGCCGGGCTACAGTCCATGGGGTCACAAAGAATCAGACACAACTGAAGCTACTTAGCACACAATACCCTCTAGGTCTATCCATGTTGTCCCAAATGCCGAGGTTTCATTCTTTCTGTGGCTAATATTCCATTATATGTGTATGCTATCTTTAGCCATTCATCTATGAGGGACACTTGGGTTGCTTCCATATTTGACGACTGTAAATATTGCTGCAGTGAACAGAGGAGTACATATATCTTTTCAAATTAGTGTTTTCATTTTCTTTGGGTTATACCCAGGAATGGAATTTCTGGATTGTATTATAATACTGTATTTAATTTTTTGAGGAATCTCTGTACTGTTTTCCATAGCAGCTACACCAATTTACAGTCTTATCATCAATGCCTTATGGTTTCCTTTTCTCCACATCCTTGTCAACACTTGTTCTTTGTTGATAATAGCCATTCTAACAGGTACCATTTTGGTTTTGATTTGCATTTTCCTGATAGTGATATCAAGCATCTTTTTTATGTGCCTGTTGGCCATCTGTATGTCTTATTTGTACAAATGTCTGTTCAGATCATCTGCCTATGTTTTAATTAGGTTGTTTGTTTCTTGTGTTGTATGAGTTTTTGTATTTTGAATATTAACCCCTTATCAAATATATAGTTTGCAAGTACCTCCTCTCATTTGCAGGTGGCCTTTTCATTTTGTTGCTATGTTTATTAGCTGTTCAGAAACTTTTTAGTTTGATGAAGTTCCATTTGTTACTTTTTGCTTTTGTATCCCTCCCTTGACTGAAGAGACATATCCCTCCAAATAGTATTAAGACCTATGTCAAAGAGAGTACTGCCTATGTTTTCTTCTAGAAGTTCTGTGGTTTCATGTCTTACATTTAATTTTATTTTTGTATATGGTATGAGAGTAGTACAGTTTAATTCTTTTTCATGTATCTGTACAGTTCTCCCAACACCATCTGCTGAAGAGGTAATCTTCTATCCATTTTATATTCTTGACTCCTTTGCCCTAGATTAATTGCCCATGCAAATTTAGGTTCATTTCTGGGCTCTCAATTCTATTTTGATGGCTTTTACTGTTTAGTTTTCTAGTACCAAAAAAAATTGCTTTCTAATAATTATCTGTGATAAATTTTGGCAATTTATGCTTTTGAACTGTGGTGTTGGAGAAGACTCTTGAGAGTCCCTTGGACTGCAGGGAGATCCAACCAGTCCATCCTAAAGGAAATCACTCCTGAATATTCATTGGAAGGACTGATACTAAAGCTGAAACTCCAATATTTTGGCTACCTGATGTGAAGAACTGACTCATTTGAAAAGACTCTGATGCTGGGAAAGATTGAAGGTGGGAAGAGAAGGGGATGACTGAGGATGAGATGGTTGGATGGCATTACTGACTTAATGGACATGAGTTTGAGTAAACTCCGGGAGCCGGTGATGAACAGGGAGGCCTGGTGTGCTGCAATCAATGGGGTCACAAAGAGTCGGATACGACGAGCGACTGAACTGTTTACTGTGATAGATTTTCACAATAGAGACCTCAAAGATGAATCAACCCCCATCTCAAATACTTCAAGGTCTTTTAGCACATTCAATGTAACATACGGAGTCACTTCTTCCTCATCTTTTCACCCAGACATTTAACAGATTTAACATGGATAAAATTTTTAAAAGTCACGGATACTAAAAATTATTTTATGGAGAATTCCTATAGCTACTGTGTGCATCTGTGTATGTGTGTGCAATGAACACACAAAAATGAATAACTCTGGCTTATAGTTTATTATTAGTAAAGGAACATATACAGCATGACAATAAATAAGTAAAATAATTCAAGAGAAATGAGAAGCTGGTAATTATTACATAGTTATCAATCTAACATGTAATTAGTACTTGCTGTTCCAATGATCCCTGTCAATCACTATAAAACATAATTAAGGTAAATAAGAAAATTAAGGCTTAGTTTAAATGATGCATCTAAAGTTTCACAAGTGGTTAGAGAAAAAAACCAAGATATTACCCAATGAAGACTCTTTTTGATATACCATACTGCCTTTAGGTAACATGATGTTTATGCAGTTCTGAGAGGAGAAGAAATTGTGAGTTACACATTCAATCATAGGTAATCATTTTATTTTATATTTTTTAGTTATTGGAGGCATCAGGAAAAAAATGATTATTCAGAACAGTTATTTCAAGTATATTAAACTAAGGCTATGTGAATATTTTTTAAAAAGAAGTATCTCTAATAATATATTTATAAGGAATTTATATAATCATATCAACCAAAACTCAATCAGAATTCCTGCATCAGATTTTTTTAAGAAAATAGGAAACATGCTGTGGATAGAAAAAATAAAATATTTTGGACATTACATAAGCATAATGGTATTCTAATCTGACTTCTCCTGATGAAGATTTCATACTTCCTTAGATAAAATTTTAAATAAATAATTAGCATTTTTTCATAAATAATTTTGTCAGAAACATTATATACTGTTATACCATAGAAAATATATAAAGAGTCACGTCATGAATTTGATTTTTAATTTGCAGCATCTGTCTCAGCCACAGGTATCATTTTCTTTAAGAAAGTAACGCTGGCACAAAAGCTACCAGCATGTCATCTGTTCTGTGTACTACAACTGAGAAACTGCTTTGTGTTTCCCAAGAGAGCCCAATTAGCATATCATTCTTTAGCTGCTGCTCCCTAAAACAACCTGCAGAATTGACATTTGTTTTTGGAAAGTGGGTTTTATCAAACAGGCCCACAGAAACAAGTAATGAACACAGACAGTCCTAGAAAAAAAATGGTGATACGGAGATTACAATTCCTAAAGCCTTTCTGGTTAAGCAGCCATTAAAGCACCCGGATGTCCCCAGGAGATTGACATGGTGACTAAAGAAAGACTACCTAGGAGAGTTTTGCTCAGTTGGCCAGAGATTTCATTTTTACTACATGGACTCTGACATCAAATAGGAGAAGGTCTGAAACAAGTTTAAAGGATTTCAGTTAAGGCTGCCTAAGCAGAGATATGCAGGCTTGTTTGAGGTTTTGCAAGCTAAGCTTAGAATAGTGCAAAGCCTTGCCAATACCACTGAGAGAGTCTTCTTTGAAGGAGCAATGGTATGTTGGGTTTAACTAGGCTGCCATAAGCAAAGTGTGAAAAAATATATGTTAGGAAACTATGGATATAGCTCAGTTGACAAATGGTTTTTCTGCCAAAAATTCATTTGTGAATTGATCTTTGGAAATCTGAATCCATTCCTCAAAATATATAGTGATGATTAATGAATCGAAGATAAGCCACAGATGCCCAATTCAGCCTTTCAAGTATATAAAATATAGTATTAATTAATGCTTTTTACCCTATCAGATATTTTATATGGTTAAGTTGTATTCTAAATTCCAAATAAGGTCACCAAGAATACACATCACTAGTGATGGTGCATGGTCCCTGGGTCCTGCTGGCTGTCGTGGAGATCAACTGGATTGGACTTGGGTGGACTAGGACCTCTGAGAAAACCAAGCATTACAGATCTTCTAAGAGCCAGTTAAATAAGTTTTCTTAATGGCAATCAATACTCTTTATAACACTCAATAAAGAGTTTAAAACATATGGCATAGCCTTATAAAATGAAATATTTATGGTCTAAAGAATATTAATTTGCTGATATTTTTCTATTAGGTGCTTACTTTTTACAATGGCATTACATGTTCCTTGGGAAGTGTCTCGTGTTCACTAATTCATTATCTACTAGGAGACATTTCTTGAGATTTTTACAATTGGGAAGGAAAAATAACATCTAACCAAATGTTTTTCTTTAATTATCAAATAATTAAATAGGTTAGTTTTGATACATTAATGTGATGAAATAAAAAAATTTTGTAATGTAGATCCCTTAATATATACATTTAGAATGCAGAAAATGAAACTTGATAGGTACTTATTTTAATACCAGTATTTACGTCTTATCTGACGTAAGTGGCCAGTTCTGAGGAAGAAATCAAACTTTGTTAATACTCTGAGGAAAGGACATTTTTACCTCTTTTTTGTTTGTTCATTTGTTCTTTCCCTCCATCCTCCTGCAACGCTGTTCTCTGCTACTCTCACGCACTCTGTCATGACAAAGATAATTATTTATGTTCCCTGCACTGTGAAAGGTGTTGGGGAAATAGTAATAACCAGAGAGGTGCCCCCCACGCCCCCGCCACTAAGGGGCTGACTTCTAGTGGAGAAAAAAACTTGTATTAAAAGTGGGATGATTGTTACCAAAAACATGAAATGTAGGGCATTGTGGAGTATATAAAATAAGTTTCTGACTGTAGGCTTATACCTGAGACAGTGAAATGAGGCAAGTTATCATATTCTGGGAAAGTAAATAGTATACTTAAATTTGATACTTCGTGTTATATACCACTATATATTCTTGGTTGTTTTGTAACAGTGCTGTTGAACCTGAGAACAATTGCAGAGAAAACAAAAGAAATGACTCAGTCCTGGGGACTGACATGACAAAATGATAAAGGAGTTGGAATTCCGGACTCCCAGAAAATCCTTCCTCTAATGATGGCCACAAGCAATTGTTTGCCTTTCAATGATCGGTTATTTACCCCTGTTCATGAGTGCTTTATTCTAGGAGATGTAAAACAAGAGGTGAAAGAAGTTGGTCTCTAATCCTCTGTCACTGTTTGTTCCGCTGTTGCTAGTGCCAGACATATCTTTCCTCTTTGTCTCATCTTGTGTATTTTTAGTTTTTTGACACTTGATGCTTAAACTCCCTTAGTACTCTCTTCTATTAACCCGGGTGCCTGTGCCTGGGTATATCCACTGCTTTATTCCTCAGGCTGTGGCTTGAATTACTTATCTCCATTTCACAAGTAATGGTTTGCCTGGTAAGTGTCCCTGTCTCAAAAAAAAAAAAATCTGGATATAACCCAGACTGCCTTGTTGAAATCTTCACTACTTACCGATCTCATTGACATTTGCCAACTGCTTTCCTATGCGGAACAGATTTTATGCCTTTTTCTCTTCACTTCGGGTACCTCGGGGTCAGAATCCGCCATGCCCACAGACTTGTTATAGCTTGCCAGCTGTCCTCTCTGCCAGCTGGCCCGCCTATGGGCAGTCTCAATTTAAATCTTCATAGTTTTCTCTACCTTTGAACTTGACCCTTACTAACCTGATTTGGGCTGCTCTTTCAGCCTTTAGGCAATAGTTTTCTGAGGTTGGGCTTGTTTCTATTTTAGCCACAACTGAATGCCTAGCATTTGATAAATATTTTTGAAAAAAATTATTTCCTTCTTTTGCTTTAGATCTCTGTTTATATAAAATGCATATAATTTTGTGCTTAAGCTCCTGAAAGTATGGTTACATTTCTTAACACTTTGCTTTTCACAGTCATACATCCATTTCCGTAAGTATTTAAACTAACCTTTCCAAGGAGAAACTCTGCTAAAGTTTTTTCTCTTAGTTTTTTAGGTTACTACACTTACTTCTGACTTGGCTCCTTAAAATCAAAACTTCCCTAAGTACTGATGGATTTTACAGCTTTCTTAATAAGATACCTTTACCATAGACCTCAGTACAGTTCAGTCGCTCAGTTGTGTCTGACTCTTTGCGATCCCATGGACTGCAGCACGCCAGGCCTCCCTGTCCATCACCAACTCCTAGAGTTTACTCAAACTCATATCCATTGAGTCAGTGATGCCATCCAACCATCTCATCCTCTGTCATCCACTTCTCCTCCTGCCTTCAATCTTTCCCAGCATCAGGATCTTTTCCAAGGAGTCAGTTCTTCACATCAGGTGGCCAAAGGATTGGAGTTTCAACTTCAGGATCAGTCCCTTTAATGAATATTCAGGACTGATATGCTTTAGGATGGACTGGTTGGATCACCTTGCAGTCCAAGGGACTCTCAAGAGTTTTCAACACCACAGTTCAAAAACATCAATTCTTCCATGCTCAACTTTCTTTATAGTCCAGCTCTCACATCCATACATGACTACTGGAAAAACCATAACCTTGACTAGACAGACCTTTGTTGGCAAAGTAATGTCTCTGCTTTTTAATATGCTGTCTAGGTTGATCATAACTTTGCTTCCAAGGAGTAAGCGTCTTTTAATTTCATGGCTGCAGTCACCATCTTCAGTGATTTTGGATCCCAAAAAAATAAAGTCAGCCACTGTTTCCCCATCTATTTGCCATGAAGTGATGGGACCAGATGCCATGATCTTAGTTTTCTGAATGTTGAGCGTTAAGCCAACTTTTTCACTCTCCTCTTTCATTTTTGAGAGGCTCTTTAGTTCTTCTTTGCTTTCTGCCATAACAGTGGTGTTATCTGCATATCTGAGGTTATTGATATTTCTCCCAGTAATCTTGATTCAAGCTTGTACTTCATTCAGCCCAGCATTTCTCACAATGTACTCTGCATATAAGTTAAATAAGCAGGGTGACAATATACAGCCTTGACGGACTCCTTTTCCTGTTTGGAGCCAGTCTGTTTATTCCATGTCCAGTTCTAACTGTAGCTTCCTGACCTGCATTCAGATTTCTCAAGAGGCCGGTCAGGTGGTCTGGTATTTCCATCTCTTGAAGAATTTTCCAGTTTGTTGTGATTCACACAGTCAAAGGCTTTAGCATAGTCAATAAAGCAGAAGTAGATGTTTTTCTGGAACTCTCTTGCTTTTTTGATGATCCAATGGATGTTAGCAACTTAATCTCTGGTTCCTCTACCTTTTCTAAAACCAGCTTGAACATCTGGAAATTCACAGTTCACATATTGTTGAAGCCTGGCTTGGAGAATTTTGAGCATTGCTTTGCTAGTGTGTGAGATGAGTGCAATTGTGTGGTAGTTTGAACATTCTTTGGCATTGCCTTTCTTTGGGATTGGAATGAAAATTACCTTTCCCAGCCCTGTGGCCACTGCTGAGTTTTCCAATTTTGCTGGCTTATTGAGTGCAGCACTTTCACAGCATCATCTTTTAGGATTTGAAATAGGCCTCACTCACTGTATATTTTGAGTGAGATAGATCATGGATTTTCAATAGTACAGGACTGCTTCTAGAGGGAGAAATTTTGGGGATCAAGAATTAAAAAAATAAATTTTTGAGGGATTGAATATTATGGTGGAATAAGAGAATGTAGAACTCACCCTTCCCCATGAACACAACAAAAATACATCCACGTGTGGAAAAATTTTCATTGAATCTGGCCTAAAGACCCCTATACATCCATGGCTGTAAGAAAGATCCATATGTAATCAGAAAGGAAGGGGAAAAATGATCAAGTCAGGACTCAGAGAAAAGGGAGGATATACATGGGCAGAAGCCAACCCTGAGAGTGAACAGTGAGGGTCATGGATTGGGTGTCCTAGTCCTGGGGTCATACATGGGGGAGATGAGTCTGCTTGGCTGGATGGAGAACCACTGAGACTAACAGGAGCCTTGTGTAAAGTCTGAACTCTGTCGTAAGGATTTCATGCAATCTGGCTTACCGCTGATACTGGTCAGGAGAGGCATACTGTAACTGTGTGACTGGTGGACTCATTTCCTGTGACCTTCTTAGTGTGCATCCCAGCCCAATCCTAGTGAACACTATAGCCCTGCTTATTCCACACATGCAGAGGCAACAAGGTCCCAGTGCTGAGAAACACTGGTTAAAAAAAAAAAAAGTAAGAAAGAGCTTCATATCTGCTTTGCAGAAACATCCAAGTCAAGAGGGAAAGCTTACTGGGAACTGACGCCTTTTAAGAAATGACATTGTTTGAACAAACTATAAAGCACAGCCTAGAAAATGATATGGCAGTCACAGAGGATGCTAGTCAAAAGATACCTCCTGGATTATCAACTTCTGTCAAACTCAAAATTTTTTCAGTGTATTATTTTCTGATAGTCTTTCAAGTTTTGTTTGTTGAATCAACATCAAATAAATAGCTATTTAAGATGCATGCAGAACCTTTTTGCACTAATGTCATATTACTTTAAAAACTATATAGTTATGTGAAGAATTTTAGTTTGAAAGAGCAAAATTAGATTGTCTCGTGAATCACAAATGCATTTAGTCACAGACATTTCTAAGAGCAAACAAGTTTCTCCAGAAATAATGCATTTCAGTTACAGCCAACTTTGCACACGCCTCAAAGGCCCTATATACTCTTAATGAGGGGGCAGTCGTCACATCTGAAGTGCAGTCAAAGCACTGACTCAAACATTTGAAAACATTTTCTTGTCTATGGTTGTACTTCCCTGAATGTGCCCAGTCTCGTCTGAAAATATTTTCTTTGGCTTGATGACTTATGACTTATATTAGCTTCACCATTCCTAACTTCCCCTCCATTGAAATGACTTTCTTTATTGTGCCAATAAGTCAACACACTTCACTGCTTGTAGTCTTAGAATACTAGACTTAGAACACTAAAATTTTATATTCATTTCTTTGACATTTCTATTAGTTGTTAAATATAATCAATCAAGTTATATCTTATAAAATCTCATCTACTTGAACTTTTGGTAACATTTGATTTTATCATCGCTTATAATTTCTGATTTTTGGTACATTTTGTGGTCCTTCATTTTCCAGTTTCTCCTTTGACTGATCTGAGTGGTCTTTCCTTAGCTCTGTGTTCTAGGCACATTTTTCTGTCTGAAGACATTCTCATAAAGCTTTCATGAGTTCAACATGTCATGTACCAAACTACATTAATGTGCAAGGTGCTAGGTGTACAAAGGGAGACTAAATATAGTCCTGCCTTCTAGAAGCTGTTAACATCTTTCCTAAATTTCATACATGTATTTCCAACATAATTTTGGAAATATCCACTTTCATACTCGGGAAAATCTCAAGCTTAATATAAAACTTGAATTTTTTCAACCCTAAAACATATTCTTCTTCTTTGGTAAATGGCAGAGTACCCACCATAAAAAGCTATATACTTTCTCTCTTGTCTCTTCCTAAAATCTCAGATAGAATCAGACAGAAAATTCAATTTCTTTCAAAAATACATCTCCTTATTCAAAAATACAATAATGTTTTTAGAGACTCATTAATATTAGTTTCCAATCCTGGTTTCTCCACTTGTGACTTGTGTGGTCTTTAACGTGACAAAGTCGTCATGTCTCAATTCCCTTACAGATATAAATGGGCGCTGTAAGAATTACTTAAACATGGGAAGACATAGTACATACTATATATACTGAATGTGTTTTTATTTTCACTTTCCCCAACTGTTTCTCCTTTTCTCATGTCACTGACATGGATTTTATTCTTATTCAGGGCCATCTGGGTATTCTGGCACAGATTTATATGCTCATATTCTCTGTCAATATTTATCTAAACACCACAATGTTATTTAATTAATCACTCTGCTGAAATCTTTCCAGAATTATCAGTTGCCCACAAGGAAAATATTAATTCTTATGGCATACCATATAAGAATCTTTATCACATCTTATATACTTGGGTATATGACCAATAAAGTACAGTTTAGGCCTACAGCAGATATTTGCCAAATAAATATCTGGTTTTTCTTACCTCTGGTTTTGCTTACCTCTCCTTGTAGAAACTTATGCTTAAAGGCCATGCTTAATCCTTTGTAGATATTACTGAATTTTCAAAGGAAGCTGTTATAGGCAAACTAATGCTGCTTTAAAAATTCCTAGAGATTGCCATACAGAATGATATAAGTCAGAGAAAGACAAATATGATATTGCTTGTATGTGGCATCTTAAAAAAGGGGCGGGGGTTGTGCAAATGAACTTATTCACGAAACAGAAATAAAGTCACAAAAGTAGAAAACAAACTTATGGTCACCAGGGGATAAGAGGTGGGGGTAGGGATAAATTGGGAGCTTGGGATTGACACATACATGCTGCTAGATATCAAATAAATAACAATAAGGACCTACTCTATAGCACAGATAACTCTACTCAATACTCTGTAATAATATGGGAAAAGAATCTTAAAAAAAATGAACATATGTTTATGTTTAACTAATTCACTTTGCTCTAGACCTGAAACACAGCATTGTAAATCAACCAGGCATATTCAGTTGCTTCAGTTGTGTCCAATTCTGTGACCCCATGAACTGTAGCCCACCAGGCAATTTGTCCATGAGATTTCCCAGGCATGAATACTGGGGGAAAAAAGTGGGTTGGGGGGGGGCCCCATTTTTAATTTAAAAAAATAAGTTTTTCTAGAAAATATAAATGGATAAGGGGTGGAGGGACTGATTTTTTTTTGGGAAAGAAAAAAAGGGCTTCCAGATGGGAATTTTTTTTGGGGAAAATCGGAAATAATCCCCCCCCTCCCCCAAAGTCTGTTTTGTCTTCTACTTTGTAGGCATCTTTCTCTATAGATTTATTGTCTGAGAACACAGAAAGACCCAGAAAAGCCATAGAATCTACATGCTTTCAGCTGGAACTAACAATTTACCATCTTTCTCTCTTTTCTAATACTCTTTCTGGGTTAAAGGGTTTAAAGGGCCCTGAATAATGATAATAATTAGTAATAGTAAGACTGAAGAAGGCAATGGCACACCACTCCAGTACTCTTGCCTAGAAAATCCCATGGATGGAGGAGCCTGGTAGGCTGCAGTCCATGGGGTCGCTAAGGGTCGGATATGACTGAGCGACTTCACTTTCACTTTTCACTTTCACACATTGGAGAAGGAAATGGCAACCCACTCCAAAATTTTTATCAAAAATTTTTCCCCCTAAAAAATTATGTTTAATTTAATTTCCAAAAATAAAAAATTTTTTATTAATTTTCCCCTTAAAGGTTCCAAACAAAAAATTTTTGAAATTAAAAATTTTTAAACATAAAAAATTAAATTTTTTATTTTTTTTTATAATTTATTCAAAAACAAAAAACCTTTTATTTTTTTAGTTTTTTTTCAAAAAAAAAAAATTTTTTTTTTTTTAAAACTTGTAAAGGTATTTCATAAATACTCAGATATTGACTTCTAATATTTTTTTGCTGCAGCCGAATTTCTGTAGGTAATCATTTTTTTCAGTTTGAAAAAGCTTCAGTATCCCTTATAATGCATGTCTGCTGAAGATGAAGTCTCAGAAAATATTTTTTGCCTTCATATCTACATAGTGTCTTCAGTGATACAGAATTGTAGGTAGATGGGTTTATTTTTCCCCATTTTTATATGTTAAAGATGTCTTTTGTTTTCTGGCCCTCATTATTTCTGATGAGAAGAAGCTGTTATTTTTTATTGTTGTTTCTATTTAATCATCTTGTGGTAGAGCCTGGATGCTTTTAAAGTTGTTGCTGTGTCTTTGGTTTTCAGCAGTTAGAATGATCGTCCAAACCCGTAGTGGACCTAATGTGGTTTTATCTGCATTTTCCTTCTTGAGGTAGTTTCATCTTGTTGAACCTCGGGTGACATTTTTCACGTACTTAGGGAAAGTTTTGCCCTTTACCTTTTCAAATAATGTTCTGCCCTATCTTCTCTCTCCTCTTTATCATGTACTCCAATAATCATATTCAGTTCAGTTCAGTCGCTCAGTCGTGTCCGACTCTGCGACCCCATGAACCACAGCACGCCAGGCCTCCCTGTCCATCACCAACTCCCAGAGTTCACTCAAACTCATGTCCATCAAGTCAGTGATGCCATCCAGCCATCTCATTCTCTGTTGTCCCCGTCTCCTCCCACCCCCAATCCTTCCCAGCATCAGAGTCTTTTCTAGTGAGTCAACTCGTCATATGAGGTGGCCAAAGTATTGGAGTTTCAGCTTTAGCATCAGTCCTTCCAATGAACACCCAGGATTGATCTCCTTTAGAATGGACTGGTTGGATCTCCTTGCAGTCCAAGGGACTCTCAAGAGTCTTCTCCAGCACCACAGTTCAAAAGCATCAATTCTTCGGCGCTAAAGCTTTCTTCACAGTCCAACTCTCAAATCCATACATGATACATTTAATTTTGCTCCACATATTTCCAGACAGCCTGTCGTAATTTTGTTCGCGTTTATTCCCCTTTAAACATGTATTTATTTAGTTTGGGCTGTGAGGGGTCTTCCTTGCTTTGTGCAGGTTTTCTCTAGTTGCGGTGAGCAGGGAGCTACTCTTTGTTGTGTTTTTCGTTTATCTTATGTTTCAGTTTGGACTATCTTTAGTTTTAATGATCTTTTCTCTGCTGACTCCAAAAAAGAGGATCAAGTGACTACTTTAAGATCTGAAGTGAATTCCTTTTTTAAAAATAGTATACTTATATATTTATTTTAAGCATTTCCATCTTGGCTATTTTTTTAAAAATAGTTTCCAGGTTTCTGCTAAATTTTATCATGTTTTCCACACATATGCCTATTATACTCAGTGATCGTTAATTTTATGTGTCAATTTGATTAGGCAAAGGGATGCCCAACTAGACAGTAAGGGTTAGGGTTAGGGTTAATAAAACATTATTTTTAGCTGTGTCAGTGAGAGTATCTAGAAAAAATAGCATTTGATTAAGTAGACTAATTAAAAGAAGACCAGTCTTCATCGGTGTGAGTGGGCATCACTTAATCCATTTGAGGGCCTGAATAGAATGAAAAGGCAAAGGAAGGGTGAATTCTCTCTCCTCCTTAATCTGGAGCATCTATTTCCTAGTGCCTTTGTCTATATGAGCTGCTTGTTCTCTGGCCCTTCTGATTCTGGGACTTACCTAACATACCCCTGGTTCTCAAGCCTTTGTCCTCAGACTGCAGGTTACACCATCAGCTTCTCTGATTTTCAGGCATTCAAACTTAGACTAAACTATACAACCAGCTTTCCTGGTTCTCTAGCTTGTAGATGGAAGATTTCGGGACTTCTCAGTTTCCATAAACATGTCAGTGTGTGTGTATGTGTATGTATGTGTATTATCTTGGTTCTGCTTCTCTGGAGAACTCTGGCTAATGCATACACCTTTCATGTATGCTTCTGTATAATTATTATAGTTATTCTAAATTCCCTTCTGAAAATTAAAATATCAGGCCATCTGTGTATTTGTTTCTAGAGTATATTTACTTTTCTCATCTTGGGTCTCATTTTCCTGCATCTTCGTAGAAATTAAAAAAATTATAGTATGCTATGTGTAAAATAACATTGCAGACTAGAATAAATGATAAGGAAAAGTATGTCTTTTCCTTTGAAAGATTGATAATGTTACTGTATCATTCTACTAGTTGAGCAGAGTCTGGGCACTCTTACAACTTTTGATAGATTTGGTTCACTCTTAGCTTCAAATGTTTTGAGAGGTGATTAGTAAGTCTCTAGAGATCTCACAATTTATACTATAGTGTCCAGTTTTCAGGAATATTAGGGAATCCTCTCAGTTTTTTAATACCTACACTAGCTTTCCGCACCTCAGTTATTCTCTGTCTTGCTGATCTCAGTATTTGGAGGGATCATTTGCACGCTTGGGAAGGTCCCGTGTGCCTCCTATGCTAATCTTTCAGCTCTCCTGCCCTGGCCCTGTCTTTAACATATTACCTATGCACTCATTGAAAATTAGTGGGAAAAGTTGGAGGTTCAGTTCAGTTCAGTTCAGTCGCTCAGTCGTGTCCGACTCTCCGCAACCCAATGAGTCACAGCACGCCAGGCCTCCCTGTCCATCACCAACTCCCGGAGTTCACTCAAACTCATGTCCATAGAGTCAGTGATGCCATCCAGCCATCTCATTCTCGGTCGTCCCCTTCTCCTCCCGCCCCCAACCTTTCCCAGCATCAGAGTCTTTTCCAGTGAGTCAACTCGTCGCATGAGGTGGCCAAAGTATTGCAGTTTCAGCTTCAGCATCAGTCCTTCCAATGAACACCCAGGATCGATCTCCCTTAGAATGGACTGGTTGGATTTCCTTGCAGACATTTTCTAAAACTGAGGTTCCATAGGATTCCTCCTTCTCCCACTATTTTCCAGTGAAAATAGCCATGTAACTGTTCTCTCTCAGAATAGACTTTTCCCTCTTAAATTTGCCTCAATTTCTTTAATTAAATTCATCGTCAGCCTTCTGTTGCCTTTTAAAGTAATTGTGACTTGGTTTTATCTGGTTTATATTTACTTTTTTGTTTGCTTTTGTAGGGAAAAACAATTTCCTACAACTTTTTATAACTTAACCAGAAGTAGAGGTCTCTTTTTGTTCTTTTTGTATCTCAATTTTTACAAGGGTAGTTTACAAGGATAGATAGCATCCAATACATGACTTATTTAATTGAAAATTCTATTTTCACATTAGAGATGACAGAATTTCTTCTGGTAAACAAATGATCAATTATGAATTTTCTAAGGACCATATCTGCAGTATCACACTGAAATGCTCAGGGGGTATTCTTAGAGTCCACTGAACAGTCAGGCTCACAAGATACCTGCCATAGGCCATGTTTAGCAGTAGGTTTACTTAGAAGAATTTAGGCCAGAAAAGACAATTTTCCAACAGGGTAGTGATGCATATCCAACTTGTATGGGTGTCCTTGAAATAGTCTGTGTAGCATCCAGGAACTATTCTCTGTGGTTCTTTAGATGATAGACCAGGGTGAGGGAATGAAAGGCGACATATTGGTGAGGTACAGAAGCCATCCCAGAGTAATACTTATTCCTTTGAGGAACTAATGTTTCTTGTAACAATTCACTGGTTATGGTTTTCAGGTTCAGCAAAGGACAGGCAAGTTACAAGGGTCACAGCAATCAAGAATGCTCAAAACCATGGGTTTGTACTAAGTATTTACAAAATTTTCTCATTCCAGATGCAGTTTACCTAATTGGTCAATTTTACCATAAGCAATATTCTGCTTGTATGAAGTTTCCAAGAAAAAAGAAATAGAAAATTGACTGAAGGTAAATTCTCATTCTAGAATTTGTAAGAATGTGAGAGGATCTGTTATAGACAATTCATGATATTCAAGAATAATATATGTTAGTACTATTCAATAAACAGTATCCATAGATGGCAACCCATGACTGAAGAGACTTAGCACACATACATATATACTATATACAAGATATTTTAGAAGAATGCACATATTTTTGTAGTTTCTAGTACCACTGACTAAACTTGTATTATCCCTAAAAATGTTTTTTGGATTATTCTTAACCACATGTATATAGTATACATATATGTAATAAATTAAGTCATATCCTATATGGTGAATCTAAGAATACAAATTGGAATTGATTTTATTGTTACATATTCAAATATAGAAGTTATAATACCATATTTTTTAAACTTAGTAATGAGTTTAGAGATTGCAAAATAAAATTTGGGATAGAGGCATTCATATATCTATTCCAATATTTTGACTTCAAGAATAGGAATACTAACTACCCTGGGCTCATATAACAAAGAACAATTTATGTTTATGTAACCAGATTCAAGGCAAAGTACAGTCCAGAATTGGTTAATTTAGTAGCATAATCATGCCATCACGTTGCCAAATTATTACCATCTTCCCACTTTCTGTGGTTGAATTTGTCCTTAGGCGGCCTGCTATTATAACCGCAAGATCACAGATATGACAATGCCCATCAGAGAAGGGATTCTCTCTTTGAACTTTGTAAGATCTAAAAAACAGTTTCAAGCATCTCTCACTAAATGTTTTTATCTCATTAGCCAGGATTACATCACAAGCCCCAATTGAATCAATGCCTGGCAACAGAACTGAGCCACAGAAGTGAGCTACTTAGACTACCCATGATTTACCCTTAAAACTTGGAATTAGCTCTGTGTAAAAGAAGGGGGAGAAGGAAGATCTCAAACTCATTAGAAACTGCAGTTATAAATGAAGATAATAATGGCTGTTGTTAAACATATCTGCTTCTCAGTATTTTGTTCATGAAAATAGTTTATTAGTCCTTCAACCCCAGTTAAAATTTTAAAATATTACACATGATTGTAAGTATGCCACTTTAATAAATTCATGGGAATAGAAAAATATAGCTTTTTTCCAAGAGTGGCTAGAAATTCCATAAAATAGTTGGGCAAAGTCTATAAAATAATGTGATTTTAAAACTATAGCTGATAAATACTATCCCAGACACTGGTTAGAGTAGAACTTATGAATTTTCATTCTGAAAAGAGTGACTTTTCATTTAGTGGGCTAAATTAATTCTGGCGCTTACATACCGAGAAATATTATAAAAGTTACATGGTTTGTGGGCTTATAGAAATTGTCCAGTATAAACTGCTTAGGGCAAAATGGTCTAAAGTGACTTCTATATTTTCCTTATAATCAGGGACATAGTTTAATATTTAGAGAAGGTTTTTTTAATGATAGTTTTTAGTTTTTTGTACTAAATAGCATTTGGGAATAAAATATTTAAAAATAAAGCAAATACTGAAGAAATGGTAATGTGGCAAAAGGTGAAATAAGGATATAATTTTGAAAGTATTGTCATTGGGTATCAGAGAATTTTGTCTATATTTGACCTATGTTTACAAAAATTTTTCAATATTTTTCATATTATAAGCTGACTCTTAACTCAACAACCATTTAATGAATACCATAGTATATGGTATAACTTAATAAGAATTACTCAATATTTGTACTTGAGTATATTTTTCATCTATAAAATGTAAATCAAAACCAAAAGGATATCACCTCACATCTGTCAGCATGGCTATCCTCAAAAAGTCTACAAATGTCAAATGTTGGTGAAGATATGAGAGAAAGGGAACACTTATACAGTGTTTGTGGGAATATAAATGTGCAGCCACTATAAAAAACCAATGCAGAAAAACTAAAAGTAGAACCCAGAAATTCCACTCCTAAGTATATAGCTCAGTTCAGTTCAGTTCAGTCACTCAGTCATGCCCTGACTCTCTGCGATCCCATGAATCACAGCACACCAGGCCTCCCTGTCCATCATCAACTTCTGGAGTTCACTCAAATTCATGTCCACAGAGTCGGTGATGCCATCCAGCATCTCATTCTCTGTCGTCCCCTTCTCCTCCCACCCCCAACCTTTCCCAGCATCAGAGTCTTTTCCAGTGATTCAACTCGTCGCATGAGGTGACCAAATTATTGGAGTTTCAGCCCTAACATCAGTCCCTCCAATGAACACCCAGGATTGATCTCCTTTAGAATGGACTGGTTGGATCTCCTTGCAGTCCAAGGGACTCTCAAGCGTCTTCTCCAGCACCACAGTTCAAAAGTATCAATTCTTCGGCGCTCAGCTTTCTTCACAGTCCAACTCTCACATCCATACATGACCACGGGAAAAACCATAGCCTTGACTAGATGGACCTTGGTTGGCAAAGTAATGTCTCTGCTTTTTAATATACTATCTAGGTTGGTCATAACTTTCCTTCCAAGGAGTAAGCGTCTTTTAATTTCCTGGCTGAAATCAGCATCTGCAGTGATTTTGGAGCCCAAATAAATAAAGTCTGACACTGTTTTTCCATCTATTTCCCATGAAGTGATGGGACCAGAGGCCATGATCTTCGTTTTCTGAATGTTGAGCTTCAAGCCAAACTTTTCACTCTCCTCTGTCACTTTCAAGAGGCTTTTTAGTTCCTCTTCACTTTCTGCCATAAGGGTGGTGTCATCTGCATATCTGAGGTCATTGATATTTCTCCCGGCAATCTTGATTCTAGCTTGTGTTTCTTCCAGCCCAGAGTTCCTCATGATGTACTCTGCATATAAGTTAAATAAGCAAGGTGACAATATACAGCCTTTTATGTACTCCTTTTCCTATTTGGAACCAGTCTGTTGTTCCATGTACAGTTCTGACTGTTGCTTCCTGACCTGCATACAGGTTTCTCAAGAGGCAGGTCAGGTGGTCTGGGATTCCCATCTCTTTCAGAATGTTTTCCCCAGTTTATTGTGATCCACACAGTCAAAGGCTTTGGCATAGTCAATAAAGCAGAAATAGATGTTTTTCTGGAACTCTCTTGCTTTCTCCATGATCCAGCAGGGTGTTGGCAATATGATCTCTGGTGCTCTGCCATTTCTAAAACCTGCTTGAACATCTGGGAGTTCACAGTTCACATATTGCTGAAGCCTGGCTTGGAGAATTTTGAGCATGACTTTACTAGCGTGTGAGATGAATGCAATTGTGTGGTAGTTTGAGCATTCTTTGGCATTGCCTTTCTTTGGGATTGAAATGAAGACTGACCTTTTCCAGTCCTGTGGCCATATAGCTAGAGAAAACAAAAACACCAGTTTGGAAAGATACAGGCACCCCCATGCAGTACAACTTACAATAGCCAAACAGAAGCATCCCACTATCCATCAACAGATGAATGGTAGATGGTATGGTATACACATACCACATGAATGGATAAAGAAGAAGCATATACATACACATTTATCCAATTCATTCAGGTATGTGCGTTTAACATGAGTTTGAGTGAACTCCGGGAGTTGGTGATGGACAGGGAAGGGCCTGGAATGCTGTGATTCATGGGGTTGCAAAGAGTCGGACATGACTGAGTGACTGAACTGAACTGATACACATACACACAGAATATTAACAGCCATTAAAAAAGAATGAAATTCTGCCATTTGCAGCAGTATGGATGGACCTAGATGATATTATACTTAGTGAAATAAAGTCAGAGAAAGACAAATACTGAATGATATCACTTATACATGGAATATTTTTTAAAAATAATCAGATGAGTATATATGCAAAACAGAAACAGAATCACAGATAACTAGTGGTTGCCCATGAGGAGAGGAAAGAGGAAGGGGAAAGTTAGGGATATGGGATTAAGAGATACAATCTGCTATGTATGCACAAAAGATAAGCAACAAAGATACATTGTATAACACAGGTAATTATAGCCATTATCTTGTGTAACTTAATGAATTATAATCTCTAATAATACTGAATCACTATTCTGTATACCTAAAGCTAATGTTTGTTTGGGGGGAGTTGGGCTGCTATTTAATATGGAAGTTTTGTGACTATATTTAAATATGTCAAGTTCATCTACCACTTTTGAGATAATACTGAACAAAGAGGGGCAGGTTCTGTTTCCAGTAATGCAGGGCATATTACAGGGTTGGTTGTTTGTTTTTAGTGTGAATATTTTCTTATAATAATTTTTCTTTCCAAAATATTTTTTAGTTTAGACTGATAGCCTGATTCCAAAAGCTTTGCATGTATGTGTCTATCTTGATAGGTTTGTTTTTGTTTGTAGAGTGTATGTAGTTTGGGAGGTGCAAGTGTATGTCTATATGTGTTTAATGTCAGCCACATTACAAAGTAATTTGTAAGAGACATATGAGGAAGAGACTTTTCTAGGACAAAGCACTAATTTGATTTTTCTTTACTTTTGGCTCAAGAAAATATATATATAAAAGAGACTTCACTGGTTCAGTGCTGCACCACTTGAACTACTATTACCTATGTCTGAATAAGTCACACATCAGAAATATATCAGTGTCGAATGTCACTGTGTCCCGAGTCTGGAGGTCTATCCACTGCATCTCAGAAAAATAGATCTCTAAGGAAGCTCCATGTCAAGCATACTGGGAACAAAAATGGAATTGAGGAAGGAACTTTGGTAAATTTGATTGTGAAAAAATGAACGTTTTAACAAAATTCAGAATGAGGTTAATCAGCAGAAGGGGAAAGGAGAAGGCTATGTGAGATTTGAGGAAGGATAAAATATGCAAGATTTTGCAAAATTATTGGTATGTGGAAAAGAATGGTGATAAGGCGAAAATATACACAGATACACCCATGGACATCTATATCATGCTTATAATTTTAAAGCACTTTCTAAAATATAAAACCGAGAAGGCAATGGCACCCCACTCCAGAACTCTTGCCTGGAGAATCCCAGGGATGGGGGAGCCTGGTGGGCTGCCATCTATGGGATCACACAGAGTTGGACACGATTGAAGCGACTTAGCGGCAGCAGCAAGATATAAAAAGGTCTTTGATTTTTTATTGAATTAAATGTAGTATTACATGTGAATTTCCTAATTTTTCTCTAAAAGAAAATGACTTCAAAATGAAACACTTCCTGTAAAAATTACCTTGGAAGGAACGTTATGACCAACCTAGATAGCATATTAAAAAGCAGAGACATTACTTTGCCAACCAAGGTCCGTCTAGTCAAGGCTATGGTTTTTCCAGTGGTCATGTATGGATGTGAGCGTTGGACTGTGAAGAAAGCTGATCGCCAAAGAATTGATGCTTTTGAACTTTGGTGCTGGAGAAGACTCTTCTGAGTCCCTTGGACTGCAAGGAGATCCAACCAGTCCATCCTAAAGGAGACCAGTTCTGGGTGTTCATTAGAAGGAGTGATACTAAGGCTGAAACTCTCCTTTGGCCATCTCATGCGAAGAGTTGACTCATTGGAGAAGACCCTGATGCTGGGAGGGATTGGGGGCAGGAGGAGAAGGGGACAACAGAGGATGAGATGGCTGGATGGCATCACCGACTTGATGCACGTGAGGTTGGTTGAACTCCAGGAGTTGGTGATGGACACGGAGGCCTGGCGTGCTGAGATTCATGGGGTCGCGGAGGGTCAGACACTACTGAGCAACTGAACTGAACTGAACTGACTGAACATAAGAATCATAAGTTACATCATTATTATACAATGTATTGCTTGAAGTGGTGGTGGAGGCAGTTAAGTGTATTTCCACAAATTAGAGTTCTTGGTGAAGGAATCTGAAGGAAAAATTGTAAAGTACCAGATTTACCTGAATAAGTAAAAGTATTTAGAACACAATCCAGGAATTACTGGTTTTTTGTCCATCCGGCTTAACATTTCATCCAGTGGATTTCACTAAAAGAAGGCATTTAGAATTATGGCCTCACTGGAATTGATTCGAAACAACAATACATCCTGCTTTAGGTTCCGTGTAATGTGTGTGCTTGGATGTAGAGTCCTGAACATTGCAGAATGCATATGAAACAGTGCAGTGCATCTGTGAACTCTGCCTGCCTGTGGGTCCAAACCTGTGAGGAACAGTGCAAAGAGCAGGTATGTATTCTCAACCACTGTTTGTTCATTGCGGCAAAGCTGAATGTGTCATCCTTCCAATGTGTACGAAAGTGCTTGCTTGCTTAAGAAATCTGAAGAATCAAAACCTGGTATAATTTAATTAAAGACTGGGAAACTGAATAAGGAGGTTTAGCAAGAAACTAATGATGAAGGAAATTTTAGGAAGTTTTGGATTGGCAGAAATGCCTAGAATTACATCTGACTCCTAACGAACAGAAATAATCTACACAACATTTTATTCAGTGTTGTCGCCTTTGTTGTGAATATATTTTCATCTTTACTGAGACAGTTTAGGATATTGTCAGTATTCTACCTCTGTTTATTTTCACATGCACTGCCTAGCATTATTCACTTGGTATACTCAGGCAAGTTAAAGTAATTATTTGGAAGTATAATTCATTTTATATCCCTGTTTTTCAACTGAGTATAGTAATGCCTTCCCAGCCAGAAGGCAAGGGTCCAGGAAAATCAATTTATTGAGTTCACCCTACAGGGATAAGATTTTTTTTTTAATTATATGACAGGTCAATTTATTGCTGTCTTGTATCACTGATAAATTGTGACTACCAATGAGCGTGACAGTTGGCCTTCTCAAAGTTTCTTGGTGAAGGTAGTAATAAAATGACAGACTTCGTTCAGTTGCTACTCACCCATGTACTTTAGAATTCTCACTCTACGCAGCCATGGAGTCCTGGTAAGCAGTATAGGAAGAATGAGTTCACTTCTCAGGATCACACCTCCTCCTAAATTAGCCTGTTTTCTTAAATGACTCAACTTCTACTTTTTCTTATTTTAATATTTTACAAAGATATGCCTTAAAACAGAGTCTAGTTGAAAACTTCCTATCATTTCTCTAGAAAAGCTTAAATTTAGGCTGGACAGAGAAAGGAGAGAAACCAGGTAATCATAAGGAAACACTCTCCATTTAGCTCACTTGAATAAACAGCTACAATATTATGTTTATGTGAACACTTCAGAACTAGGTATTCAGAAGGGGGAAGAACTAGCGGAATATGTTTCTCAGAGGCATGACTAAGATAGATTGGACAACTCTTTTTTTAAAGGGCAATATTCAAGAACAAAAACTATATTTGAAGCTAATGAAAGGTTAGATCATATGGGAATTATTGACAAATAATTATTGATAGGAGGTAACCAAAGCAGCATGAATGAAAAATAATTCAATTTGAAAGGAGAAATCATTGTAGCCTTATACCTTTGCTAGGTGCTACCACAGAGAGCTTATTCCAGTTTTTCCATTTAAATTAAATGATTATTATAAATAGTTCTTGTTTATAAAAAATATATGCTATCATAAAAATTTTTTTATCTGCAAAATTCAGTAATATTTTTGAGATTTTTGGAAAATAGCAATATGTCTCTATGAAAGTGTTAACCTGTGGTTCTCCTTTATTTATTTTCCCTGTTCCCCCAAAACCTGATTTATACCTTGTTAATAATGTTTTCTTCACAATGTCCATCACAATCTAGCTGACCCAGATTCTAGTTCCTGTCATCAAGTGTGAATGGGAGGCGGCTACTACAGTTGTCACCTCTTCGTTCTCTCCAAGAATACTGTTTTATTTCATTCAAATCATCACCTACTTTTACAAGTTTACTTGAATCATCCAACATCCTGTTTATCCAAATTCCCATCCCTTATTTATTTATGTGGTAGTTCTCTACAAGTCCAGCTATTTGTACATATTTTAGCCCCATCTTTAGAAGAAAATGAGATTAGAATATATTTCATCAGAAATATCACTTGTAATAAGCCATTTGAGCACCAAAATACTTCAAACCAGGATGCAGTAATCCTGCATTTGAGGGGAATACAAAATATTCTTATAATTTAACATATTAAATTTTAATATAGTTTCTAGGATGTCTTAAGACATAGTGTTATTTTCTTGGTATCAGTTTAATGCTGAGTCCTTCTGCCAGGTGGGTGAGACATTTAGTCTGCTACTCCAGATTTGTCACAGAGCTCTATGTAGAACCGTATGTCAGGGAAGGATCTGATGACAGCAGTCCCATCTTAGCCCATGTCTAGATGTCCATTGTACAGTCAGTGAAACCTTAAGTCTATTGGCTCTGTTGATTTCAGACCAGCTTCTGACCTTGGTGCCCATAATCCAGCCTCTGAAGGCACATTGCACAGTCATCCCACTCCTCTGCTCCAAGTCTCATCACCCGAATATGTACCAAGGATTTGTGGACACACTTCTCTCTCATTACCCTTTCTCCACCTCTCAATTTTCAACATCTTTGTTGTCTTTATAAGATTCATCCTTCCCCTACTCTGTTGCCCTTAAGAGTAGGGCAGTTAGAATATACTCCCAGAATAACTCCTTCAATAAGTTTCAGTTCAGTTCAGTTCAGTTCATTCGCTCAGTTTTGTCCGACTCTATGGTTTAGACTTCTATAAAAGTCAGAAATAAAGGCTCTAGGCAACCACTGTTTTCTTCTTTGCAAAATAACCTAAAGTAAAGAAATGCAAGGGACCTGGGTATATGCTTGGAAGTAAGGAGAAGGAAATATGGAACACACATTCTTGCCTCACTAAATTTCCCAAAATGTAAACAAATATCTCAAAGGCTTTAAAAGTTTCTTGAAAGTCTATTTTCAGGCTGATGCCTTCAAACAACTAAGATATCCAGCTATGATAAGATAAATGAGGTCTATACAGTATATAATTTATCTAAAGTCAAATGGGGAAAACATGATACATTATATAATTTATCTAAAGTCAAATGGGGAAAACATGAGCAAATTGGTCTTCATGAAATTTATAATATGGTAGAGAAAATAAATGTCAAAAATACAGGCATACTTCAGAGACATAGCACGTTCAATTTCTCACCACTGCAATAAAGTGAATATTGAAATAAAGCAAATCACACAAAGGTTTTGGTTTCCCAGGGCATGTAGTCTATTAAATGTGTGATAGCATTATGTCAAAATGCATATATCTTAATTAGAAACACTTTATTGCTAAGAAATATTAACCATCATCTGAGCCTTCAGCAAGTTATAGTAATAACATCAAGATCACAGATCACCATACTAAATACAGTAGTAATGAAAAAGCTTTGAAAGATTGTGAGAATTATTGAAGTGTGACACAGAAACACAAAGTGAGCAAATGCTGTTGAAAAAACGGTACAGGCATACTTGCTCGACACTGGTTACCAGAGACCTTCAATTTATACAAAAATAAATAACAATACCTGTGAAGTACAACAAACCAAGGTGCAATAAAATTAGGTTTGTTTGTATAGGAATATGCCTGGTAAATCAAGAACAGTGGGAGGGTCTGGTTTAAGTGTTAAGTCATAGATTCTATCTTGGTCTGTGCATTAGGTTTGTGCTTCTGACTTAGCAAATTACTATAAGCTTAATGGCTTAATACAGCACAGATTTACTATCTTAAATTTATAAAAGTTAGAAGTTTAACACAAGTCCCAGTAGGCTAAAGTCAAGTTGTTGGCAGGGCTGTGTTCCTTTCTTGAGGCAATTAGCAGAGAATTCCTTTCTTTGCCTTTTCCAACTTGTAAAGGTACCAAAAATTCCATAGCTGCTGATTGCCTTCCTCCATCTCTGACCATTTTTCCATAATCACATCTCCTTCCAACCACAGTCAGAAAGGTTCTTGGCTTTTAAGGTTTCATGTGATTAGAAATTGAATAATCATGTGATTACCCAATTGAATAATCCAGGATACTCTCCCCTCTCCAAGTCTTTAACATAATCACATTTGCGAAGTCCCTTTACAACAAAGGAAGTTTGAGGAGCAAAGTCACAGCTCCGGGGAATTAGGATGGGGACCTCTTTTGGTGAGGACATTTTTCTGCCTACAATAGACTAATTGAGTTTAAGGTATCTTTGAAGCAGAATTGTTCATGTGTATTTTTTCACTATATTTCAAAATCCCTGCTTTCTGATTGGAAATGAATCATATTGAGTTTCTTCCTGTTTTCAGAATGGCTTGTGGGTGTCATTTAATTGTTTTTAAGCTTTGGTCATGGGGAGATTAGCCAGGAAGAACAGAAGAACAGAAAATTCACTTCTGGACCCCACTAAATATTTTGATTAGAGAATCAGTTCAGTTCAGTTGCTCAGTCGTGTCCGACTCTCCGCGACCCCATGAATCACAGCACGCCAGGCCTCCCTATCCATCACCAAGATCCTGAGTTCACTCAAACTCATGTCCACAGAGTCGGTGATACCATCCAGCCATTTCATTCTCGGTCGTCCCCTTCTCCTCCCGCCCCCAACCTTTCCCAGCATCAGAGTCTTTTCCAGTGAGTCAACTCGTCGCATTAGAGAATAAGAGAATGAAAATTGACATAACAAGTTTCAAGTGGATAGTACAAAGATCTTTTCCTTAATCCTGTTTTTAAAAAATGTAATCCAAGTCAACGTGTTTCAAATAGTAATATTAAGACCTTAAATAATTGATTTTTCTGTTGACCATATTGCATCAAAGAGGGATCTTAGAAAGTAACTTACTATGGAGTACTTAATGCTAGATTTAAATCTTAAGCAATTCAGGGAATAATTAGCAGTAATAGCCCTAACTCCATGAGTAAATATTCGAACTGGCATGAATGGTAATGCCTGTTAAATATGGAGATAAGACACAAGAAAATGTGGGAGTAAATTTTTGCAGGTGTTCTAAGTCAAATAAACACTTGTTTTTCAAGTAAAGTGATATTTCTGAGTAAAAATATTGTATTTCTAGTTAAAATGCAGTTACAAATAGGATTAAATATAATATTGGTGGGGAAAAGTGTTAGAAATATCACTTGAAAAGTGATCAAAATGTACTATAAACAAACATTCTAAATGATTTATGTAGCAAAGGAAAATGCATTTTATAGAATATTATTTTTAAAATATATTTCCAAAGTATATAGCTAAACTGAGCAACTTAACCTAAAGCAGAAATCGCTATACTGTATTAAATCATTTTGGGGAAAAAATGTTGACATAAAAAGAAACAAATGGTATTAGTATGAAAAATCACATTGCTTTTAACAGTGAAATAAATTTAAAAATAGGATAATAGAGTAGTAAATTGTTTCATATATTAAAAAAGCAACCTAAATATACAAGAGTATGCCTAAATCACCACCTTGACAATAACAGAACTCAAGAAAAGAGAAGTGAAATCCTTCAAATTCTGTGTATCTTAACATAAATTATGTTCTAAAATATTGTAATGCTCTGAAAATGTGACCAGAAGTAATTACACTCAACAATAAAGGCAATGTCAAAGAATGTTCCAATTACTGCACAATTTGCACTTATCTCACATACTAGCAAAGTAATGTTCAAAAGTCTCCAAGCCAGGCTTCAACAGTATATGAACAGATAACTTCCAGATGTTCAAGCTGGATTTAGAAAAGGCAGAGGAACCAGAGATCAAATTGCCAACATCCACTGGATCATTGAAAAAGCAAGAGAGTTCCAGAAAAACATTTATTCTGCTCTATTGACTACGCCAAAGCCTTTGACTGTGTGGTCACAACAAACTGTGGAAAATTCTTCAAGAGATGGAAATACCAGACCACCTGACCTGCCTCCTGAAAAATCTGTGTGCAAGTCAAGAAGCAACAGTTATAACTGGACATGGAACAACAGAATGGTTCCAAGTTGGGAAAGGAGAATGTCAAGGCTGTATGTTGTCACTGAGCTTATTTAACTTATATGCAGAGTACACCATGCGAAATGTCAGGATGGATGAAGCATAAGCTGGAATCAAGATTGCTGGGAGAAATATCAATAACCTCAGATATGCAGATGACACCACCCTTATGGCAGAAAGTGAGTTCAGCTCAGTCGCTCAGTCGTGTCCGACTCTCCGCGACCCCATGAATCACAGCACGCCAGGCCTCCCTGTCCATCACCAACACCCGGAGTACACTCAAATTCATGTCCACAGAGTCGGTGATGCCATCCAGCCATCTCATTCTCCGTCGTCCCCTTCTCCTACCGCCCCCAACCTTTCCCAGCATCACAGTCTTTTCCAGTGAGTCAACTCGTCGCATGAGGTGGCCAAAGTATTGCAGTTTCAGCTTTAGCATCAGTCCCTCCAATGAACATCCAGGGTTGATATCCTTTAGAATAGACTGGTTGGATCTCCTTGCAGTATAAGGGACTCTCAAGAGTCTTCTCCAACACCACAGTTCAAAAGCATCGATTCTTCGGCGATCAGCCTTCTTCACAGTCCAACTCTCACATCCATACATGACCACGGGAAAAACCATTGCCTTGACTAGACGGACCTTGGTTGGCAAAGTAATGTCTCTGCTTTTTAATATACTATCAAGGTTGGTCATAACTTTCCTTCCAAGGAGCAAGCGTCTTTTAATTTCATGGCTGCAATCAGCATCTGCAGTGATTTTGGAGCCCAAAAAAATAAAGTCTGACACTGTTTCCACTGTTTTTCCATCTATCTCCCATGAAGTGATGGGACCAGATGCCATGATCTTTGTTTTCTGAATGTTGAGCTTCAAGCCAACCTTTTCACTCTCCTCTTTCACTTTCATCAAGAGGCTTCTGAGTTCCTCTTCACTTTCTGCCATAAGGGTAGTGTCATCTGCATATCTGAGGTTATTGATATTTCTCCCAGCAATCTTGATTCCAGCATGTGCTTCTTTCAGCCCAGCGTTCCTCATGATGGACTCTGCATATAAGTTAAATAAGCAAGGTGACAATATACAACCTTGACGTACACCTTTTCCTATTTGGAACCAGTCTGTTGTTCCATGTACAGTTCTAACAGTTGCTTCCTGACCTGCTTACAGGTTTCTCAAGAGGCAGGTCAGGTGGTCTGGGATTCCCATCTCTTTCAGAATGTTCCACAGTTTATTGTGATCGACACAGTCAAAGGCTTTGGCATAGTCAATGAAGCAGAAATAGATGTTTTTCTGAAACTCTCTTGCTTTCTCCATGATCCAGCGGATGTTGGTAATTTGATCTCTGGTGCCTCTGCCTTTTCTAAAACCTGCTTGAACATCTGGGAGTTCACGGTTTACATACTGCTGAAGCCTGGCTTGGAGAATTTTGAGCATGACTTTACTAGCGTGTGAGATGAGTGCAATTGTCCGGTAGTTTGAGCATTCTTTGGCATTGCCTTTCTTTGGGATTGGAATGAAGACTGACCTCTTCCAGTCCTGTGGCCACTGCTGAGTTTTCCATATCTGCTGGCATATTGAGTGCAGCACTTTCACAGCATCATATTTCAAGACTTGAAATAGCTCCACTGGAATTCCATCACCTCCACTAGCTTTGTTAGTAGTGATGCTTTCTAAGGCCCACTTGACTTCACATTCCAAGATGTCTGGCTCTAGGTCAGTGATCACGTTATCGTGACTATCTTGGTCGTGAAGATCTTTTTTGTACAGTTCTTCTGTGTATTCCTGCCACCTCTTCTTAATATCTTCTGCTTCTGTTAGGTCCATACCATTTCTGTCCTTTATCGAGCCCATCTTTGCATGAAATGTTCCCTTGGAATCTCTAATTTTCTTGAAGAGGTCTCTTGTTTTTCCTATTCTGTTGTTTTCCTCTATTTCTTTGCATTGATCACTGAGGAAGGCTTTCTTATCTCTCCTTGCTATTCTTTGGAACTCTGCATTCAGATGCTTATATCTTTCCTTTTCTCCTTTGCTTTTCACCTCTCTTCTTTTCACAGCTATTTGTAAGGCCTCCTCAGACAGCCATTTCGCTCTTTTGCATTTCTTTTCCATGGGGATGGTCTTGGTCCCTGTCTCCTGTACAATGTCACGAACCTCCCTCCAGAGTTCATCAGGCATTCTATCAATCAGATCTAGTCCCTTAAATCTATTTCTCACTTCCACTGTATAATCATAAGGGATTTGATTGAGGTCATAACTGAATGGTCTAGTGGTTTTCCCTACTTTCTTCAATTTAAGTCTGAACTTCGCAATAAGGAGTTCATGATCTGAGCCACAATCAGCTCCTGGTCTTGTTTTCGCTAACTGTATACAGCTTCTCCATCTTTGGTTGCAAAGAATATAATCAATCTGATTTCGGTGTTGACCATCTGGTGATGTCCATGTGTAGAGTCTTCTCTTGTGTTGTTGGAAGAGGGTGTTTGCTATGACCAGTGCATTCTCTTGACAAAACTCTATTAGCCTTTGCCCTGCTTCATTCCGTGCTCCAAGGCCAAATTTGCCTGTTACTCCAGGTGTTTCTTGACTTCCTACTTTTGCATTCCAGTCCCCTATGATGAAAAGGACATCTTTTTGGGGTGTTAGTTCTAAAAGGTCTTGTAGGTCTTCATAGAACCGATTAACTTCGGCTTCTTCAGCATTACTGGTTGGGGCATAGGCCTGGATTACTGTAATATTGAATGGTTTGCCTTGGAAATGAATAGAAATCATCCTGTCATTTTTAAGATTGCATCCAAGTACTGCATTTCGGACTCTTGTGTTGACCATGATGGCTACTCCATTTCTTCTAAGGGATTCCTGCCCACAGTAGTAGATATAATGGTCATCTGAGTTAAATTCACCCATTCCAGTCCATTTTAATTCACTGATTCCTAGAATGTCGACATTCACTCTTGCCATCTCCTGTTTGACCACTTCCAATTTGCCTTGATTCATGGACCTAACATTCCAGGTTCCTATGCAATATTGCTCTTTACAGCACCGGACCTTGCTTCTATCACTGGTCACATCCACAACTGGGTATTGGTTTTGCTTTTGCTCCATCCCTTTATTCCTTCTAGAGTTATTTCTCCACTGATCTCCAGTAGCATACTGGGCACCTACTGACCTGGGGAATTCCTCATTCAGTATCCTATCATTTTGCCCTTTGTTACTGTTCATGGGGTTCTCAAGGCAAGTATACTGAAGTGGTTTGCCATTCCCTTCTCCAGTGGACCACATTCGGCTGTGGTCCATGTGATCAGATCGGCTAGTTTCCCGTGATTATGATTTCAGTTTGTCTGCCGTCTGATGCCCCCTAGCAATACCTACCGTTTTATTTGGGTTTCTCTTACCTTGGTCGTGGAAAATCTCTTCACAGCCGCTCCAGCAAAGTGCAGCCGCTGTACCTTACCTTGGGTGAGAGGTATCTCCTCAAGCAGAAAGTGAAGAGGAACTAAAAAGCCTCTTGATTAAACTGAAAAAGGACAGTGAAAAAGTTGGCCTAAAGCTCAACATTCAGAAAAAAAGATCATGGCATCCAGGCCTATCACTTCATGGAAAATAGATGGGGAAACAATGGAAACACTGAAAGATTTTATTTTTGGGGGCTCCAAAATCACTGCCGATGGTGGCTGCAGCCATGAAATTAAAGGATGCTTTCTCCTTGGAAGAAAAGTTATGACCAACCTAGACAGCATATTAAAGACAGACATTACTTTGCCAACAAAGGTCCATCTTGTCAGAGCTATGGTTTTACCAGTAGCCATGTATGAACTGTGGTTTGGAGAAGACTCTTGAGAGTCCCTTATACTGCAAGGAGATCCAACCAGTCCATTCTAGAGGAGATCAATCCTGGGTGTTCATTGGAAGGACTGATGCTAAAGCTGAAACTGCAATACTTTGGCCACCTCATGCGACGAGTTGACTCACTGGGAAAGACTCTGATGCTGGGAAAGGTTGGGGGCGGGAGGAGAAGGGGACGACGGAGAATGAGATGGCTGGATGGCATCACCGACTCTGTGGACATGAGTTTGAGTGTACTCCGGGGGTGGTGATGGATAGGGAGGCCTGGTGTGCTGTGACTCATGGGGTCGCGGAGAGTCGGACACGACTGAGCGACTGAACTGAACTGAACTGACTGATGTATGGATGTGAGGGTTGGACTATAAAGAAAGCTGATCGCCGAAGAATAGATCCTTTTGAACTGTGGTGTTGGAGAAGACTCTTGAGAGTCCCTTGGACTGCAAGGATATCCAACCAGTCAATCCTAAAGTAAATCAGTCCTGAATATTCTTTGGAAGGACTGATGCTGAAGTGGAAGCTCCAATACCTAGGCCACCTGATGTGAAGGACTGACTCATTGGAAAAGACCCTGATGCTGGGCAAAATTAAAGGCTGGAGGAGAAGGGGATAACAGAGGATGATATGGTTGGATGGCATCACCAATTTGATGGACATGAGGTTGAACAAGCTCCAGGAATTAGTGATGGACAGGAGGCCTGGCATGCTCCAGTCCATGGAGTCGCAAGAGTCAAACACGACTGAGCGACTGACCTGAACTGAACTGTAGATATTTTAAGCAAAAAAAGACAGTTATAACTGGAGTTCTATGTTGACAGTTCTAAAATATATATATCTAGCATAGAGAAGAAAAACTACTCTAAAAGTTTCATATTAAATTATTGTGAGACTCTTAAACAGTTCATCTTCTAATAACAAAGAAAATGTTTATGAAATAAATGTAAGACCCATAAACTTGGTTTCCACTTTCAGCATCTAGATTTACTAGAGTTTTTAAAATACAAACATTAAGGTATTGATTTTTTTTTTTTTTTTGAGATTTCTTCTGGGATTTGTCTATTTTTTTTTTTGGAATGGGGTTATGTGTTTTTGAGAGAAAGACCACTGCCATTTCACTATAGCATATCAAGTATACATAGCATCAAAATGACCTAACACTCCAAGTGTTGACTTTAATCTCTTCATTGGAGTAGTATTTGTCAGGTTTCCACACCTAACATTTCTTTTTTTCTCCCTTTCCACACCACTATTTACAAATAGGTCACTAAGTACAACCCACACTTATTGGTGAGGAGTTATGCTACACTTACTTGGAGGCAGACATCTACACAAATTGTGGAAATTCTTCTACATAGGGAATTTTTCTTTTCTCAGCCAATTATCCATTTTACAAGAATGTATTTATATCGATATGTACTCATGGGTATTTATTTTATAGTCCTATTTCTAATCCAGTACTACTCAATTAGTGTTCATATTGTTCACTACTGGTATATGGAAAAACAATTGACTTTATATTTATTATCCTCGTATCCTACAACCTTTCAGTATTCAGTAAGTAGTTTCAAGAAGTTTTTCCTTGATTCTTTGGCATTTCCTTCATAGGAATTATATTGTGTATGAATAAAAATAGCTTTATTGAATCCCCTCAAATTTATGTAATCCCTTTATTTTTTCTCATCTTTTTTTTAATAAAATATTGAGTAAAGGTGTTGAAAGAAGATAATCTTGTTTTGTGGCAAATCTTAAGGGGGAAATGTCCAGTTTTTCACTATTGAGTACAGTGTTAGCTTCATTTTTTTTTTTTTTTTTTAGTGTTGAGGAAGTTTCTCTTCATTTTTTACTTGTTTTTAGTTTTTATTATGAATGTGTGTTGAATTTTGTCAAATGTTTTTTCACATCTATTACTATGATTACATGACTTTTTCATTTAGTCTGTTCATTTCTCAGATTATATTCTTTGACTTTTAATTTTGAACCAGGCTTGTAAAACTGGAATAAATTACATTTTATCTTTGTATAATATTTTTTATACATTCCTGAATTTGGCATGCTGATATTTTATTGAGGTTATTTGTAGCTACGTTCACAAGAAATATTTGTCTAATTTTCCTTTCTTGTAGTATGTTTTACTTTCTTGTAATTAGGTTTATTTCTTTGTTTTCTTAAAGTAGATCCTGAGATTGTTGACTTTAGATATTTTTTCTTCTCTTATACCTGTATTTAATGTTGTAATTTTCTCAGCTGCAATTTCACTGCATCCCACAAATTTAGGTAAATAATATATTCATTTAGTTCAAAATATTTCTAATTTCTCTTGAGACTTTGACTGATGTGCTGTTTAGAAGTATGTTGTTAAATTTCCAACTATTGGGAGATTTTGAGTGTTGTTCCTTTCCCTTACTGATTCTTAGTTTAATGATATTGTGACCTTCAGACATAGTTTATATATGATTTTGATTTTGTTCAGTATGTTAAGATGTGTTTTGGTGAATTTTCATGGGAACTTGAGACGAAGGTTTATTTTGCTGTTGTTGGATGGAGTATTCTATAAATATCAGATCAAGTTGACTGAAAGTGCTATTTAGATCAATTCTATCCTTCCTAGTTTTCTGCCTGCTTATCTATCATTTACCAAAAGAGAAGGGTTGAAATCTCAATTATAATAGTAGATATGTAAATTTCTTTCCACAGTTCTTTCAGTTTTTGTCTCATAATTTTGATACTCTGTGGTTAGGTGCATAAATATTACAATCCGTTTGAGGTATCTGGAGAATTATCATTATGAAATCTTTCTCCTTAATGCTGATTATTTTTTATTGTTCTGAAATTGACTTTGCCTATAATTAATATAATTACATTCTTTATTAACATTAGGTCAATATATATCTCTCTATCCCTTAACTTTTTAAAATTCATAAACTATTTTTTTTTAGTTTTAGCAGTTTTAGGATCACAACAATATTGAATGGAAAGTACAGAGAATTTCCATATACCCCTTGTACCATACATGCCCACTCCCCCTCACTATTGACATTCCTATCTGTTATCACTGATAGATCTATACTGACGCATCCTTATCATCCAGAGTCCATTGGTTACACTGGAGTCCACTCTTGTTATTGTACATTCTATCAGTTTGGATAAGCACGTGTCCACCACTGTAGTATCACACAAAATAGTTTCCACATATCAACATATATCATACCCTGACTGTTCCTCTCTCCCATCTCCCACTCCCAGAAACCACTAATATTTTTACTGTCTCCAGAGGGCTTCCTCTCCCGAAGTTTATAGAGTTGGAATCAGATAGTTGTAATCTTTTCAAATTGGCTTCTTTCACTTAGTAACATGTATTTGCATATCTTTCCTGTCTTTACATGAGCTCCCCTGGTGGCCCAGGTGGTAAAAGCGTCTGCTTGCAGTGTAGGAGACCTGGGTTCGATCCCTGGGTGAGGAAGATCCCCTGGAGAAGGAAATGGCAACCCACTCCAGTATTCCTGCCTGGAAAATTCCAAGGATGGAGGAGCCTCGTGGGCTTCAGCCCATGGGATCCCAAAGAGTTGGCCACAACTGAGCAATTTCACTTTCACTTTTCTTTCATGTCTTTACATGGCTTGATTACTTATTCTTTTTAGTACTAAATAATATTCTATTTTCTGAATGTACCAGTTTATTTACCCATACACCTGCTAAAGAATATCTTGGTTGCTTTTACTTTATTTTACTTGTGCAGATGCTTGTACATTTTGACAGTTATACAGTCCTGCTGCTGCTGCTGCTGCTAAGTCACTTCAGTCATGTCCGACTCTGTGCGACCCCATAGATGGCAGCCCACTAGGCTCCCCTGTCCCTGGGATTCTCCAAGCAAGAATACTGGCATGGGTTGCCATTTCATTCTCCTACCTCACTTTATTGTGCTTTACTTTATTGTACTTTGTGAGGGGTTTTTTTTACAAACTGAAAATTTACAGTAACCCTGAATCAAGCGAGTCTGTCATGCCATTTTTCCAACAGCATTTTTTTCACTTTGTTTCTGTGTATCATATTTTGTTCATTCTTACAGCATTGCAGACTTTTTCAGTTATTTATGTGTTATGGTGATCTGTGGTCAGTCAGTGATCTTTTACGCTTCTATTATAATTGGACATTTTTTAGCAATAAAGTATTCTTAGATATGTACCTTTTAGACAGCATGCTATTATACACTTAATAGGCTATAGTGCAGTGTAAACATAACTTCTGTGTGTGCCAGGAAACCAAAAAAAAAAAAAAAAGTATGTGACTTGCTTTCCTGCAATATTCATCTTACTGCAGTGAACTGGAGCTGAACCCACTGTATCTCTGAGGGAGGGTAAATAAAGATGTTACAAACATCTGTGTACAGGTTTTTAGTGAGGGCATAAGTTTTCAATTCATTTGGGTAAATACCAAGAGCACAACTGCTGTATCATATGGTGAGAATATGTTTAGTTTTGTAAGAAACTTCTAAGCTATCTAAAAGTGGCTATACCATCTTGCTCCATAGCTCAGTTGATAGAGTCTGATCGCAATGCAGGAGACCTGGGTTCAATCCCTGGGTTGGGAAGATGCCCTGGAGAAGGAAATGGCAACCCACTCCAGTATTCTTGCCTGGGAAATCCCATGGACAGAGGAGCCTGGCAAGCTACAGTCTATGGGGTTGCAAGAGTCAGACACCCCTGAGCGACTAAGTACATACACATCAAGCATTCCGGTCAGGATTAAATGAAGGTTCCTGACTCTCCACACCCTCAGCAGAACTGGTATTATTAGTGTTCTGGATTTTAGCTATCAACACAAGTGTTCAGTACAGTCGCTCAGTCGTGTCCGACTCTCCGCAACCCCATGAATCACAGCACGCCAGGCCTCCCTGTCCATCACCAACTCCCGGAGTACACTCAAACCCATGTCCACAGAGTCGGTGATGCCATCCAGCCATCTCATTCTCCGTCGTCCCCTTCTCCTACCGCCCCCAACCTTTCCCAGCATCAGAGTCTTTTCCAGTGAGTCAATTCGTCGCATGAGGTGGCCAAAGTATTGCAGCTTCAGCTTTAGCATCAGTCCCTCCAATGAACATCCAGGATTTATCTCCTCTAGAATGGACTGGTTGGATCTCCTTGCAGTATAAGGGACTCTCAAGAGTCTTCTCCAACACCACAGTACAAAAGCATCGATTCTTCGGCGATCAGCCTTCTTCACAGTCCAACTCTCACATCCATACATGACCACAGGAAAAACCATAGCCTTGACTAGACGGACCTTGGTTGGCAAAGTAATGTCTCTGCTTTTCAATATACTATCAAGGTTGGTCATAACTTTCCTTCCAAGGAACAAGCGTCTTTTAATTTCATGGCTGCAATCAGCATCTGCAGTGATTTTGGAGCCCAAAAAAATAGTCTGACACTGTTTCCACTGTTTTTCCATCTATTTCCCATGAAGTGATGGGACCAGATGCCATGATCTTTGTTTTCTGAATGTTGAGCTTTAAGCCAACTTTTTCACTCTCCTCTTTCACTTTCATCAAGAGGCTTTTGAGTTCCTCTTCACTTTCTGCCATAAGGGTAGTGTCATCTGCATATCTGAGGTTATTGATATTTCTCCCAGCAATCTCGATTCCAGCTTGTGCTTCTTCCAGCCCAGCGTTCCTCATGATGTACTCTGCATATAAATTAAATAAGCAAGGTGACAATATACAACTTGACGTACACCTTTTCCTATTTGGAACCAGTCCGTTGTTCCATGTCCAGTTCTAACTGTTGCTTCCTGACCTGCATACAGGTTTCTCAAGAGGCAGGTCAGGTGGTCTGGGATTCCCATCTCTTTCAGAATGTTCCACAGTTTATTGTGATCCACACAGTCAAAGGCTTTGGTATAGTCAATGAAGCAGAAATAGATGTTTTTCTGGAACTCTCTTGCTTTCTCCATGATCCAGCGGATGTTGGCAATCTGATCCCTGGTGCCTCTGCCTTTTCTAAAACCTGCTTGAACATCTGGGAGTTCACGGTTCACATACTGCTGAAGCCTGGCTTGGAGAATTTTGAGCATGACTTTACTAGCGTGTGAGATGAGTGCAATTGTGCGGTAGTTTGAGCATTCTTTGGCATTGCCTTTCTTTGGGATTGGAATGAAGACTGACCTCTTCCAGTCCTGTGGCCACTGCTGAGTTTTCCAAATCTGCTGGTATATTGAGTGCAGCACTTTCACAGCATCATCCTTCAAGACCTGAAATAGCTCAAATGGAATTCCATCACCACCACTAGCTTTGTTAGTAGTGATGCTTTCTAAGGCCCACTTGACTTCACATTCCAAGATGTCTGGCTCTAGGTCAGTGATCACGTTATCGTGACTTTCTTGGTCGTGAAGATCTTTTTTGTACAGTTCTTCTGTGTATTCCTGCCACCTCTTCTTAATATCTTCTGCTTCTGTTAGGTCCATACAATTTCTGTCCTTTATCGAGCCCATCTTTGCATGAAATGTTCCCTTGGAATCTCTAATTTTCTTGAAGAGGTCTCTTGTTTTTCCTATTCTGTTGTTTTCCTCTATTTCTTTGCATTGATCACTGAGGAAAGCTTTCTTTTCTCTCCTTGCTATTATTGGAACTCTGCATTCAGATGCTTATCTCTTTCCTTTTCTCCTTTGCTTTTCACCTCTCTTCTTTTCACAGCTATTTGTAAGGCCTCCTCAGACAGCCATTTCGCTCTTTTGCATTTCTTTTCCATGGGGATGGTCTTGGTCCCTGTCTCCTGTACAATGTCACGAACCTCCCTCCAGAGTTCATCAGGCACTCTATCAATCAGATCTAGTCTCTTAAATCTATTTCTCTCTTCCACTGTATAATCATAAGGGATTTGATTGCGGTCATATCTGAATGGTCTAGTGGTTTTCCCTACTTTCTTCAATTTAAGTCTGAATTTCGCAATAAGGAGTTCATGATCTGAGCCACAGTCAGCTCCTGGTCTTGTTTTCACTAACTGTATACAGCTTCTCCATCTTTGGTTGCAAAGAATATAATCAATCTGATTTCGGTGTTGACCATCTGGTGATGTCCATGTGTAGAGTCTTCTCTTGTGTTGTTGGAAGAGGGTTTTTGCTATGACCAGTGCATTCTCTTGACAAAACTCTATTAGCCTTTGCCCTGCTTCATTCCGTGCTCCAAGGCCAAATCTGCCTGTTACTCCAGGTGTTTCTTGACTTCCTACTTTTGCATTCCAGTCCCCTATAATGAAAAGGACATCTTTTTTGGGTGTTAGTTCCAAAAGGTCTTGTAGGTCTTCATAGAACCATTCAACTTCGGCTTCTTCAGCATTACTGGTTGGGGCATAGGCCTGGATTACTGTAATATTGAATGGTTTGCCTTGGAAATGAACAGAAATCATCCTGTCATTTTTAAGATTGCATCCAAGTACTGCATTTCGGACTCTTTTGTTGACCATGATGGCTACTCCATTTCTTCTAAGGGATTCCTGCCCACAGTAGTAGATATAATGGTCATCCGAGTTAAATTCACCCATTCCAGTCCATTTTAATTCACTGATTCCTAGAATGTCTATGTTCACTCTTGCCATCTCCTGTTTGACCACTTCCAATTTGCCTTGATTAATAGACCTAACATTCCAGGTTCCTATGCAATATTGCTCTTTACAGCACCGGACCTTGCTTCTATCACTGGTCACGTCCACAACTGGGTATTGGTTTTACTTTTGCTCCATCCCTTTATTCCTTCTATAGTTATTTCTCCACTGATCTCCAGTAGCATACTGGGCACCTACTGACCTGGGGAATTCCTCATTCAGTATCCTATCATTTTGCCTTTTGTTACTGTTCATGGGGTTCTCAAGGCAAGTATACTGAAGTGGTTTGCCATTCCCTTCTCCAGTGGACCACATTCAGCTGTGGTCCATGTGATCAGATCGGCTAGTTTCCTGTGATTATGATTTCAGTTTGTCTGCCCTCTGATGCCCCCTAGCAATACCTACCATATTTTTGGGGTTTCTCTTACCTTGGTCGTGGAAAATCTTTTCACAGCCGCTCCAGCAAAGTGCAACCGCTGTACCTTACCTTGGACGAGGGGTATCTCCTCAAGGCCGCCCCTCCTGACCTTGAACGCGGAGTAGCTCCTCTCGGCCCTCCTGCGCCCGCGCAGCCACTGCCTGTTGGATGTGGGGTAGCTCCTCTCGGCCGCCAGCCCTGGCCTCAGGCCTGGGGTAGCTCCTCAAGGCCGCGCCTCTTTGCGTGGTTCGTTGCGCCGGGGGCCGGCGTCTCTCGCGTTGCGTCTGTAGTGGTATTTTATTAGACCAACCTTGATAGTATATTAAAAAGCAGAGACATTACTTTGCCAACCAAGGTCTGTCTAGTCAAGGCTATGGTTTTTCCCGTGGTCATGTATGGATGTGAGAGTTGGACTGTGAAGAAAGCTGATCGCCGAAGAATTGATGCTTTTGAACTGTGATGCTGGAGAAGACTCTTGAGAGTCCCTTGGACTGCAAGGAGATCCAACCAGTCCATCTAAAGGAGATCAATCCTGGGTGTTCATTGGAAGGACTGATGCTAAAGCTGAAACTGCAATACTTTGGCCACCTCATGCGATGAGTTGACTCACTGGAAAAGACTCTGATGCTAGGAAAGGTTGGGGGCGGGAGGAGAAGGGGACGACAGAGAATGAGATGGCTGGATGGCATCACCGACTCTGTGGACATGAGTTTGAGTGAACTCCGGGAGTTGGTGATGGACAAGGAGGCCTGGCATGCTGTAATTCATGGGGTCGCGGAGAGTCGGACACGACTGAGCGACTGAACTGAACTGAACTGAATTGAATTCAAAGTTCTGTAAACTATGGCTTAACTTTCCTTCCCCCCCCCAATAATAACCAGTGTTGGCTCCCCATGACCTACTACATTAAATTCTCATTTAACTTAGATTTTAAGAATTGAATTAAGGAGTGATATCACCAAGATGGCAACATAAGCCATTCGTAACTTTGCTCTCCTTCATAGGAACAAAAATTAATAACTTCTCCTGGAGAAGACACCACTGAGAAAATTCAAGAACACAGGTTGAGGCTAAAACATTCCCCTGCAACACAGAGACTGAGATGGACAACATCAAAAGGCTAAGAGGGGAAGCTGGGTACTGACCACATTGCCCCTCCCTCAGGCCAGAGCAGCTCTGCACTGAGTGGTCTCTCCTGGGCCTACAGTCGCTCCAGTGGGAAAAGGTACTCAGGGTAGACATCCAGTTCCCTTAGCACTGTGGGTCACCTGTTAGGTCCCCCACTCTAGTCTTACCCCATGAGGATTTCAGGGAAATCTGCAGGACCTGACTGGGAATTGGATTTGAAAGACAAGCGGGTAGGACCTTGCAACAGCCAGCACTCAGATCTCAGAAGACTAAGTTCCTTCCTACAGTACCCATGGAGTAGGCCCAGCCAATATCTTGCTCATCTGCAGAGCCAAGATGGCGGTGCAGTCTGGCCAGAGAACTTGGTGGGGTGCAGATCTGCCTGATTTTGGATATCAAATGAAGAACCTGGCCCTGCCTGACCAGAACATCTAGAAGCTATAGTCCAGTAATGCTCAAACAGTCTAGCAGGCAGAGCCGACTGACCACAGAGCAAATCCAGTGGCACCTTTTGACCAGGGAAGCATAACAATTTAAGCAAACTAATGCAATTCCCTTCTCTCTCTCTCTCTTTTTTCCTTACAAGTTTCTCCAATAGAATACCTTTAAAGTATGACCTTATTGACCCTAGTTAATAACCCTTCCCGGGTCCTTAACTGGAGTGGTATTTTATTTGTCAAATCTCCTACTTTGTTGGTCCTTAATTTTTCCATCTCTAAATTGGATTACTTTCTCTATATAGGGGGGTGTCCTGCTTTCTGTGCTAGAATAACATTCTTCATGCATAAAATGGCATTCTGCTGATCATTTATTGGGAAAGCCCCCCTAATCTGTTCAAAGTAGTAACTGATATGTTCTTTACTAACCAATCTCTTAGAATCATAGAAAACAGTATAAAAAAGCCAAACAAACCCCCTTAATACATGAAGTGCAACTCAATGTTCCTTTTAAATTGAAGGGGGAAAACACCACCTAGAATATACATGTCATTAGATATATACATTTCTGTAGTTATTTTAATTCTTTCAATTAGCAGTGGTCATCTGGGGAAAGTTAACTGATTTCTGAATGACTATAATATGAGAGATGCACTGGTATGCAGAAGCCTGATTACCACTGATTATACCAAGCTAATTATTGACTCAATTGAAACTTTTAAAAAGGTTAGCTTTTGCTTCCTAAACATGCCAGATTCTGAGCCTTCACAGAACTTACACAGCCATGAAAATCAAAGTAATCCCTCATCTTGGCAATGCATACAAGATTCTGGAAAAGAATGAGCTTAAAAAGATGTGAAAAAAGTTGGATTGGCATAATATAAGCCAGAAAACACTAATGGTTAAGGGGGATGAGAGCAGATTGTGTAAAACCATCCAGCAAGAATTGACATGTGTTATACTCATGGCAGGACACTAAGTTTGTTGAAAGTCCATAGAATTTGGCAAGCCTAAGCAGAGGGGGATATGGCAAATTTTAGTTTGGAGGATGAAACAGCTTGGAATGTGAAAATGCTAATGATGAGATCATCCAGTAATAGTTACCAAGCTACTCCAAAAAGATGTTTATCTGCAAGATACATTATAATTCATATCAAGTACAGGAAAAAATAAGTTTCTTAAAGAAGGAATCTTGCAAGACTTTTCTTGGCGTTTTGCTCACTCTGGGAAATGGAACCTTAACTCTGAGAAGTGAAAGTGTTAGTCTCTCAGTCATTTCTGACTCTTTGCAACCCCATGGACTAGCCCACCATACTCCTCTGTCCATGGATTCTCCAGGCAATAATACTGGAGTGGGTATCCATTTCCTTCTCCAGGGGATCTTCCAGACCCAGGGATCAAACCCAGGTCTCCTGCACTGCAGGCAGATTCTTACCATCTGAGCCACCAGTGAAGCCCAAGAGACATCAGTGTAGCTTTTTGCTGTTACTTTGGGTGGAGAAAATATTAAAGAGATTTATCATGATAAACTTATAATTTGATTTAAATAATGAATTTTCCATAATGATAACACATAATTTATATATGGGTATACATTTATGTAGGTTCAGTGGTGAAGAATCTGCCTGTCAATGAAGGAGACATAATAGACATGGGTTCGATACCTAGGTTGGCAAGATCCACTGGAACAGGAAATGGCAACCCACTCCAGTATTCTTGCCTGGAAAATTCATGGGGTCACAAAGAATCAGGCATGACTTAACACCTGAACACACACACACGCACCTACATTTACACAGATTTTATATATGTATATGTTTATATAAGTAACACTAGTTGGTTTCGTTGTCTGATCCCAGTTCTGCCTCAGTAAAGGGATATATTTTCATCCTAAACCAGAGAGGTGGTAGGGATAGAGTGAGAATTAAACCTCTGCAAATTTAACCTGAAAGACTTCCTTATTTTCCAAAACTGGCTTGGGTTGGGATGGCTGACTGGATGGGTGCTTCTGTAGGATGTTTATTGGCTTTTATTATGAAGATTGCCTTTTGTTAAGCTCTTGTCCAAAGTGCTCTGAGGAATTCTTCCACTTTCCTTATAAGCATATAGTGCAGGAATCACGACCCAAATCTGCAGTTTTCTTCTTAGATGGCTGAGTTCTCTCCCTTTGCATTGTCAAAAGGAGTGTACTAAAAGCTCTTCCATTGCTTCAGAATATGAATTGACAATGGACTCACATTTGACCATTACTATAAAATGTGTTCCTAAATATTACTAAGTATTTTCCTACAAGTGTTACTGTGGAGTGGTCCAGAATGTTATTTAGTTAATTTATGACCAAGATTGTGATGGTTACATATAAGAGTGAATTAATCATGGTAAGAATCAGCAAAGTCTGCAAATAGAGCTAAATTGTGTTTTTATCAGCATTTGTAAAATATATTCATTGTTCTGTGACAGAAATTGTGACACAAAATTTGCCATGCTCTTTTCTAGGACATCAATAAATACTTGGTAATTGGGATTGTAACAGACATTTTAGCAAAGCCTGCGTGTCTATGCACTTCTAAAGTGGAATTAAACAAATTTTATTAATTCCTTAATGATTCCTTATATTCATGAGTGCAAAACAGCTAGTTCTTTAAAGAAAGGTTTATCTACTTGTATGCTCTTGCGTCTTGCATAAGAAGTTTTAGACTCTGTAAATAAAGTCTTTACAAAATAAGCAAGTGACCTTTCTCAGGTACATTTATTATGAAAGAAAAGATGAATTTACATGAGCTGAGTTTCTTTCAAGTACCTGACAAAGGCAATTCTTTTAACTGGAATTATGAAAAGGGGAATATTTTGTGAAAAATCACCAGTGAAGTTTTGAGAGGTAGAGTATAAGGTTCTTGACCCTTGTCCTGCCAAAATTTTGAAATATCTATATGTTGTAGGAATAAAGAGAATAAATTAAATTTATATCTGTGTATCTGTTGGCTTAGAAATAGATGACTTCAAACAATCACTTGGTTCAAACAATATTGCTAAAAATAATATGGCTCTATGTGATCTATTATTTTGGCCTTATTCTTTAAAATTATCAATATTTTTAAAGTGAAGGTGACTATAGAAAATAACATAACAAAGGACACTTTAAAATAAGAAAAGCAGAATATGAGACAAACACTCAAAAAATTAGGGATTATAGCTCATCTCAGCTACTTGTTTACATGATATTCATTTCACATTGCACAACTGTGCTCATTCATGTCCAACTATTTGTGACCCTATGAACTTTAGCCCACCAGGCTCCTGTGTCCATGGAATTCTCCAGGCAAGGATACTGGCGTGGGTTGCTATGCCCTTCTCCAGGGAATTTCCCCAACCCAAGGATTGAACCCATGTCTCCCACAGTGGCAGTCAGATTCTTTACCACTTGAGCCACTTCAGAAGCCCATTCACTTCACAAAACATATGTGAAATGAATGCAGTACCCAATTTATAACAAGGGAAAAATGCACACATTAAATCTGAAATTGGTTAGTGAAAACAAATTCTACACAAAAGCATAAATGTTACTATCATCATCTTTACAACTGCTGACTTTCTGTACATTCCACCAACATAACTCTTTAGTCAAGCAGAGATGTGTTTGCTACCTACTGTACCAATAGACAATACCTCCTTGACAGGTTTACCAGTGTCTCTAAAAGATAGTTAGCAAGCGGGTATGAGAATTATAATCTGATTTAAGGTGGGTCTTTTAATGCAGCAATCCAAAACTCATGATGTAAAAACCCTGAGAATTGGTGGAGAATGATAAAAGGTTTTGAATGTGTCTTGATGGATGATGGTCCATTTGATAAGATAATAGCCTTCCTGATTGAGTAAGACATTGCGAGGAGTTGACTCACTGGAATGCTGGGAGGGATTAGGGGCGGGAGGAGAAGGGGATGACAGAGAATGAGATGGCTGGATGGCATCACCGACTCGATGGACATGAGTTTGAGTGAACTCCGGGAGTTGGTGATGGACAGGGAGGCCTGGCGTGCTGTATTCATGGGGTCGCAAAGAGTCAGACACGACTGAGCGACTGAACTGAACTGAACTGAGTGACATTAAACAAGGTGACTGTCTCCTTCTGGGTCTTTAAAATGGTGATAATATTACCATAGGCTAGCTGTTGGAATTAAATAAGATTTGCTATGTATAGTATCTAGTAGAAGAATGCCTAAACATATCTCATATGTGATAATATTTAACTGGATAATTATGATAACAACTCCATGCAAGCACAGAGAAATAGGATCAAAAACTAAGACCATGTAAATAGTCAGGTTTCACTTTTTTAGGTAATTCTTGCCTAGGACTATTATATAATGTTATTATTTGTTTCAATAACTAGCTAAAAATGTATTTACATGTCCATCACCAAATCCGAGAGTTTACTCAATCTCCTGTCCATTGAGTCAGTGATGTCATCCAACCATCTCATCCCCTGGTGCCCCCTTCTCCTCCTGCCTTTAATCTTTCTCAGCGTCAGGGTCTTTCAAATGAGTCAGTTCTTCACATCAGGAAGCCAAAGTATTGGAGTTTCAGCTTCAACATCAGTCCTTCAAATAAATATTCAGAACTGATTTCCTTTAGGATGGACTGGTTGGATTTCCTTGCAGTCCAAGGGACTCTCAAGAGTCTTCTCCAACACCACAGTTCAATAGCATCAAATCTTCAGTGCTCAGCTTTCTTTATAGTCCAACTCTCACATCCATACATTATCACTGGAAAAACCATAGCTTTGACTAGACGTCCTTTGTTGGCAAATAATGTCTCTGTTTTTAATATGCTGTCTTGGTTGGTCATAACTTTTCTTCCAAGGAACAAGTGTCTTTTAATTTCATGGCTGCAATAACCATCTACAGTGATTTTGGAGCCCCCCAAAATAAAGTCTGTACTGTTTCCATTGTTTCTCCATCTATTTGCCATGAAGTAATGGGACCCTTATGGCAGAAAGTGAAGAGGAACTCAAAAGCCTCTTGATGAAAGTGAAAGAGGAGAGTGAAAAGGTTGGCTTGAAGCTCAACATTCAGAAAACAAAGATCATGGCATCTGGTCCCATCACTTCATGGGAAATAGATGGAAAAACAGTGGAAACAGTGTCAGACTTTATTTTTTTGGGCTCCAAAATCACTGCAGATGCTGATTGCAGCCATGAAATTAAAAGACGCTTGCTCCTTGGAAGGAAAGTTATGACCAACCTTGATAGTATATTAAAAAGCAGAGACATTACTTTGCCAACCAAGGTCCGTCTAGTCAAGGCAATGGTTTTTCCCGTGGTCATGTATGGATGTGAGAGTTGGACTGTGAAGAAAGCTGATCGCCGAAGAATCGATGCTTTTGAATTGTGGTGTTGGAGAAGACTCTTGAGAGTCCCTTATACTGCAAGGAGATCCAACTAGTCCATTCTAAAGGAGATCAATCCTGGGTGTTCATTGGAGGGACTGATGCTAAAGCTGAAACTGCAATACTTTGGCCACCTCATGCGACGAGTTGACTCACTGGAAAAGACTCTGATGCTGGGAAAGGTTGGGGGCGGGGGGAGAAGGGGACGACGGAGAATGAGATGGCTGGATGCCATCACCGACTCTGTGGACATGAGTTTGAGTGTACTCCGGGAGTTGGTGATGGACAGGGAGGCCTGGCGTGCTGTGATTCATGGGGTCGCGGAGAGTCGGACACGACTGAGCGACTGAACTGAACTGAACTGAATGGGACCAGATGTCATGATCTTAGTTTTCTGAATGTTGAGCTTTAAGCCAACTTTTTCACTCTCCTCTTTCACTTTCATCATGAGGCTCTTTAGTTCTTCTTCACTTTCTGTCATAAGGGTGGTGTCATCTGCATATCTGAGATTATTGATATTTCTCCTGGTAATCTTGATTCCAGCTTGTTTTTCATCCACCCCAGCGTATTTCATGATGTACTCTGCATATAAGTGAAATAAACAGGGTGACAATATACAGCCTTGACATTCTCCTTTCCCAATTTGGAACCAGTCTGTTGTTCCATGTCCAGTTCTAACTCTTGCTTCCTGACCTGCATACAGATTTCTCAGGAGGCAGGTCAGGTTGTTGGGTATTCACATCTCTTGAAGAATTTTCCACAGTTTGTTGTGATCCACAGAGTTAAAGGCTTTGGCATAGTCAATAAAGCAGAAATAGATGTTTTTCTGGAACTCTCTTGCTTTTTTGATAATCCAGCGGCAGTTGGCAATCTGATCTCTGGTTCCTCTGCCTTTTCTAAATCCAACTTGAACATCTGGAAGTCACGGTTCATGTACTGTTGCAGCCTGGCTTGGAGAATTTTGAGCACTACTTTGCTAGCATGTGAGATGAGTGGAAATTGTGCAGTAGTTTGAGCATTCTTTGGCATGCCTTTCTTTGAGATTTGAATTAAAGCAACCTTTTCCAGTCCTGTTTTCCAAATTTGCTGGCATTTTGAGTGCTGCACTTTCACAGAATCATCTTTTAGGATTTGAAATAGCTCCACTGGAATTCCAATACCACCTTAACTTTGTTTGTAGTGATGCTTCCTAGGGCCCATTTGACTTCACATTACAGGATATCTGGTTCTAGTGAGTGATCACACCATTGTGATGTATTGAATGTAATCAACCTGATTTCGTTATTGACCATCTGGTGATGTCCATGTGTAGAGTCTTCTCTTGTGTTTTTGGAAGAGGGTGTTTGCTATGACCAGTGTGTTCTCTTGCAAAACTCTATTAGCCTTTGCCCTGCTTCATTCTGTACTCCAAGGCCAAATTTGCCTGTTACTCTAGGTATCTCTTGACTTGCAACTTTTGCATTCCAGTCCATTACAATGAAAAGGACATCTTTTTGGCTTGTTAGTTCTAGAAGGTATTGTAGGTCTTCATAAAACCATTCAACTTCAGCTTCTTCAGCATTACTGGTTGGTCAGTGCATAGACTTGGATTACTGTGATATTGAATGGTTTGCCTTTCAATCAAACAACAGATATCATTCTGTTGTTTTGAGATTGGACACAAGTACTGCATTTCAGAATCTTTTTTTGACTATGATGGCTACTCTATTTCTTCTAAGGGATTCTTGCCCACAGTAGTAGATATAATAGTCGTCTGAGTTAAACTCACTCATTCCAGTCCATTTTAGTTCTCTGATACCTAAAATGTTGATGTTCAGTCTTGCCATCTCCTGTTTCACCACTTCAAATTTGCCTTGATTCATGGACCTAACATTCCAGGTTCCTATGCAATATTGCCCTTTACAGCATCAGACTTAACATCCATCACCCATCATGTCCACAACTGGGTGGTGGTGTTGCTTTGGCTTCATCTCTTCATTCTTTCTAGAGTTATTTCTCCACTGATCTCCAGTAGCATATTGGGCATCTACCGATCTGGGAAGTTCATCTTTCAGTGTCCCATCGTTTTGCCTTTTCATGATGTTCATGGGGTTCTCAAGAAGAATACTGAAGTGGTTTGCCATTCCCTTCTCCAGAAGACATTAAAAAGACTGAAATAGTTTAAATATGCTGACTCTTACTCAAGTTCTTAGATGGCATAATTGTAAAGTTGCTTTAGCCTTCTATCATTATGATTGTAGTGGAAAATAAAGATAGATTAAAACCACAAGGATATAAATCAGTGGCTCTCTAGCACAGAACAAAAAGTATTACATTTAGTGAGTTAAAGGAAGCAGGGTATATATGTGTAGAATTTTACTGCTCATGTCAGAAATGTGAATGTCTCCATCAGACTCTGACATGTAAATCTCAGAATTGGATAAACCGAATCTGTCCAATTTCCAATGGCTGCTTCACTCTCTAATAAGTGAACTCTTATCTGACATTAACAGGAGTTAGAATTATCACTAAGAAGAGGGGAAAATTAAGAATAATATAAAGGTCAAAAATAAATGAGACTCATTTTTAAAGAGCATGTTATTTAACAAAGTATCATTTATAAGATTTGTAAGTTCATATATATTTTATTTATGGTAAATTCATGTAAATGATAATGATTAAAATTAATTTAAAAGAGAAAATATCTCTACAGAAGGTTTTGTAACTCATCAGTTTAAATATAATTTATATTCCATTCAGGAAAAATTTGTCTTTATCTATATAAAATAAACATTTTGATTACAGAAAGCTAGAAGTTTTTGCTATACTAATTACTGCTTATAATTAAGCAAGCTATTTTAGAATGAATTTACCTAAGTAAGATGAAAATTATATATCAGCTGATTTTGAGAAAATTCATGAACTATAAAAGGACGATGTAAAATATGAGGGGAAAAAAAAAACCCTAAAAATCTGTTGTTTGATTTGCACATCAAGCAGAGTAAGAACAAAATTTAGTTTTCTATATTTAGAGTCATATTTTGAGAGAAAATCAAAAAGCAATTAAGGATATCACAAAAGTTACAAAAACCTGTTACTTAAATGTTCATTATGCAAAAGTAAAAGATGTTATCTTTGGCACTGCAAGAGTATATATTCCTCCTGAGAACACAGAAAATGAAATATCTTAATGTTATATATTTTTCTAATTTTAGTATTTGTTCAAATATTGCAAATTATTTTTCTTATAGTAATAGAATAGGTACTCACTTCCTTTGTAGCTCAGTCATTAAAAATCTGCCTGCAGTGCAGGAGACCCAGATTTGATTCCTGAGTCAAGAAGATCCCCTGGAGAAGGAAATGGCAACCCACTCCAGTATTCTTGCCTGGAGAATCCCATGGACAGAATAGCCTGGCAAGCTACAGTCCATGTGGTCCCAAGAGTCAGACATGACTTAGGGACTAAACCACCACCACGCCTTAATCATTCCACTCTAAAGCAAAGGATTATATGTTGGTGATATCAAAGAGCTATCTATTTGGGGGGTGCCAGGAAGAGAGAATTATAGTGAATATCTATTTGGAATATCAGAATGTGTTTTAGGAAAACATTTGCTAACCAGTGTAATGTAAAATGTATCAAGAATACATATAGTATATTTGGTTTGAAGAAACACTAAAATATAGGTCATTCTGGGTTCATATTTTTCTGTCAATTGTGTTTCTAGCTCTATGAAGGAAAATGTAATGCTGTAAATCTAATTTAGCCTATGGAAATCTCATTTATATGCATATTATAAAAGATAAAGTAATGAAAAAGGAATGGTTTTCAAGTAGAAGACCCTAATTTATCGGTGTGAACAAAAATAGTAATGGATCAACAAACCATGTGAAAACTTACAAAAGCTTAATCTAATTCATGACTTCAAATGCAAATAGTAGAGTGAAGATTATAAAATTACTAATAGTGTTTGTAACAGGGTGAAAGGTATACAGGTGATATTTCTTCTTTGGAAAAGATCAGTCTTCATTAAAATCCCAAAGAAATGCAATCCCAGAGAATGTTCAAATTACCATACAGTTTGCACTCATTTCACATGCTAGCAAGATAATGCTCAAAAGCCTTCAAACTAGGCTTCAAAAGTACATGAACCAAGAACTTCCAGATTTACAAGCTGGATATAAAAAAGGCAGAGAAACTAGAGAGCAAATTGCTAAAATCCATTGGATCACAGAACAAGCAAGGGAATTCCAGAAAAACATCTACTTTTGCTTCATTGACTATGCTAAAGCTTTTGACTGTATGGATCACAGCTATGGAAAACTCTTAAAGAGATGGGAATACCAGACCACCCTACCTGTCTCCTGAGAAACCTGTATGCAGGCCAAGAAGCAACAGTTAGAACTGGACGTGGAACAAGACATGGGTTCAAAAAGGGAAAGGAGTATGATCAGGCTGTATATTGTCACCCTGCTTATTTAACTTCTGTGCACAGTATGTCATACGAAATGCCAGGCTGGATGAAGCACAAGCTGGAATCAAGGTTTCTGGGAGCAGTATCAACAACCTTAGATATGCAGATGACACCACCCTAATGGCAGAAAGCAAAGAGAAATTTCAGAGCCTCTTGATGAAGGTGAAAAGGATAGTGGAAAAGCTGGCTTACAACTCAACATTCAAAACATGGGCATCCAGTCTATCACTTCACTGCAAATAGATGGAGAAAAAGTGGAAACAATGACAGATTTTCTTTCTTTTTCTCCAAAATCACTGCCGATGGTGACTGTAGCCACAAAATTAAAAGATGCTTCTTGGAAAAAAAACTATGACAAACATAGACAGTGTATTAAAAAGCAGAGACATCACTTTGCCAACCAAGGCCCGTATAATCAAAGCTACTATAATTTTTCCAGTAGTCATGAACAGATGTGAGAGTTGGACCATAAAGAAGGCTGTGAGCTGAAGAACTGATGCTTTCAAACTCTTGAGAGTCCCTTGGACAGCAAGGAGATCAAACCAGTCAATCCTAAAGGAAATCAACCCTGAATACATATTGGAAGGACTGATGCTGAAGTTCCAATCTTTTGATGAGGTTTTAATCCTTCTCACCCAAACCTGATGAGTTGATGACTCATTGGAAAAGACCCTGATTCTGGGAAAGATTGAGGGAAGGAGGGGAAGGGGGCAACAGAAGATGAGATGGTTGGATGGCATCATCAATTCAGTGGGCATGAGTCTGAGCAAACTCTGGGAGATAGTGAAGGACAGGGAAGCCTGGAGCCTAAAGTTCATGGGGTCGCAGAGTCAGACACAACCTAGTGACTGAACAACAGCTACTTGTATTTAAGGAACCTGTGGTAATCTGATAAAATTTTAAAATCGAATTTTGTTTGTTTAAAACATATGAATCCCTGGCTGTCCAGGAATAATATAAAAGATAAATAATCAGTTTTTTTAATCAATGAATATTGATTGAAAAAATTAAAGCATCAGTAGCATGAATCAAAGAAAAAAATGATAAAAACTTGCTTTGTGGAAAATTTGGCTAAATACATAAATATGAATATATATTTAATGCAATTCACCATTTTTATTTCTGATTTTTACTTATTAAACACTTTTAGAAAATCCTTAATAACTGCCGGGAGGCAGCGAGGGAAATCCTACCCGTGGCAAAGGTCAATTGGGGAAGAGGCCTGACAGGCAAAGGCTAATCAGGACTCGAGGAACCCCCTGGACTTACCCGAGCATCTACCCCAAAGAAAACCAGAGTCTGACTGCCTTACTATCTTGCACCTCTTACCAAGTCCTCTAATACTTACGGGGGCTTCCCCCCAACCACCTTTCTCTGAAAACATTAATTCAGAACTGTAGTTTAAAAGTTCTCCTTAGCTTAATAGGAGTGTTCCAATCCAAGCCCGTCTGATAGCTTTCTAACTTGCCTGACAAGTTTGTCCGGGCTCTTACAACTACGAGTGTGACTGTTTACAGCCTCCCAGCCATGCAAGGACAGAAAGCCTAATATTCTAAATACAGGAATCTGTTGAAGAAGTTAAAATCATTAGAATAGTACTAAAAAAGATTTCATTGTTGAATCAATGCTTGCTGCAAAGTTTCCATATTTTCTATTGTATCCTTGGAAATATATTAATCACATATAGAGAAAATAAGTAGTAGTCTTTGATTTAACCACATCAGATCTTAAGTTAATAAATTCCTTTCTTGTAGCTCACTACACCCTTGCCTTATAGGAATGTAACTTTGTCATGTGTCTTTGGAGAATAGAGCCTGACTTTAGGAAAATCACCTTAAAAGAATATAAGCCTTTTTCTAGCTAACTAACCTTTGTTAGAAGAGAGGGCCATAAACTGTTAGCAGGCCTCCTGGCCAGAAGATGATGTAAACCACCTAAAACTTTTGTATATCACGAGACATACAAAAATAAGCCCTGCTCCTGATAAGGGTCAAGACTGCTGACCCCGCGTGATTTTGGCGTGACTCTATACCTCCTTTTCTCTATTTTTTATGTGCACAACTTAGGGTATAAAAGCAGCACTGGAAAATAAAGTTTTGGGCCTTGCTCACTGAAGCTTGGTCTCCCCGTGTCGTTCTTTCTCTTTTTCCATCCTTTTCTCCATTCTCCTTTTTCTGGTTGAGATCCTTGGAGTGCTGGGCCCTCTGCGTTTACTTATCTGCCTGGGCTTCTAAGACCCACTCGAGGGGTGCCCTGGTGGGGTGCCTCCAGTGATTCGAGAGGGCGCCTGTGGCCTACGTAAACAGAGCAAACCCCGTGCTGGGGTTTTATTGGTTTCCTGCGTAAACCAAGGAATCATCAGCCCCTGTCTCTCTCTCTCTCCCTCTCTCGCTGACGCCGACGCTGTTCATCCCGAGGATACCCTGGGCCATATCGAGGCAGGTCCCCAATAAATAACCCCATTTATAGCTATACTTTTCACTTTTCTTCTCTTCTTCAAACTTTGGTTTTTTTATAAGCATTCACATAATTTCTGTGCTTCTTCACCTTATACTCCATTTCACTCTGCATTGACCTTTTGTTTTATCAGACGTTTAACTGATAAGTTGAATCATTTTGTTTTCTTCTAGAAACTCTTTTTAATGCAGATATACAGTCATTCCTAGATTTAACCTATTTCAAATTCGTGGGGTTTTAGTTGGAAAGTCAGGGTATTGGCCACCTGGTACAGCAGTAAGTATCCACGTGCAATTCAGGAGATGTAGGTTTGATCCCTGGGTAAGGAAGACATCCTGGAGAAGGAAATGGTAACCCACTGCAGTATTCTTGCTGGGGAAATCTCATTGACAGAGAAGCCTGGTGGACTACAGTCCATGGGGTTGGAAAGAGTTGGACACAGCTTAGCAACTAAACAACAGCACCAAGAAGACTATATAAAGATATACATGACCATATTTGGACACATATCAATTGCCTTTGTTTTTCAGCAAAAGTCATGGCTGAAAAACAAATTTTCATGCTCAAAACAATTTATCTAAACTCATAATACCTACTCTCTATTGTATGCAAAAGGTAAAATTATGCATAATTATTAATATGAAAATATTTTATAATAATCAACTAGTCTATTTAATATCCACCTGCTAATTCAGGAGACACAAGATATGCTGGTTCAATCCCTGAGTCTGGAAGATCCCCTGGAGAAGGAAATGGCAACCCACTCCAGTATTTTTGCCTGGGAAATCCCATGGACAGAGGAGCCTGGTGGGCTATAATCTATGGGGTCACAGAGAGTTGGACATGACTGAGCACACATGCACACAGTATATACAATAATTGTGATTGTAGGGAGAATGAAACTTTAAAAATGTCAGACAACAAATCATATATTTTCACATGATTTTTTTAAAGTTTATATTCATTTAACTTTAAGGAAAATTTTTTCTTGTGTAGATATATTAATAATGAATATATAGAGTTTTAAATAAAACAATATACTATGCAAATTGAAACTAAAAGCTCTAAATTCTTCAACAAACAAGTAGCAGCTTCTATGCAAGAGCTTTTCATAAATGCTTTAGGGTATTACTATCAGACTGCTAATCACCATTTAAAGATCCCAAACTTCATCTATTCACATAAGAAATTAATATAGTAGTAAATATTCTCTAAAGATAGTTAAGGAATATGCTGAAATACAAACATTCAGCTTCAGTGCAATTAACTGTACAGTAACCTCAAGACCAAGAAAGTTTGAAGTCAATAGCCGAGAACCACTTGAATGGACAGTGATTGATTTTGCTTGCTCTGGCCTATAGGGGAATGATTGATCTAAGCTTTATTTTGTGCTGGCCTTTTCTCTATGGTAAGCCTAATGAGGCATAAGGAGTGAAGTGAAAGTGGAAACAATAGAAATAGATTTCTGTCTGCATGGAGCCAACAACATGGTGATGAAATACAAAATTAATCCAACCAGCTATTTGATATCAAAAGCTATACTCTCAAATTTCCAGTAACTTATTTTTCCCCAAAATTATTTTTTTGTTTACATTTCAGCAGTTCAATTCTCTTTGATTAGACATGTTGCAACTGAGTATCTTCTATAAACCTAGAAATATCAGGGGATGTTTAGAAGGAACAATTTTTAAATAAATTTTAAAGAAATGAAGATTTTGTTGCCAGAATGTATAAGTATACTCTTGGCTGTCTGCTATGAATAACCTTTGTAAGAATCAGTTCTGTTGGTAAATACTTGTTTAGAGAATTTATTGCAGAAATTAAAAATAAATGACATTTGAGAAAAAATAATATTTGGAAAATCATGGAAAATGGTAGCTCTAATACTCTGTTGTGTTTATGTTGGTGCTTAAACCATCAACAAATAATATCTTGAAATTTGAAACTAGACATATTTACAACTAGAAAAGTACATTTAAATAGCTTTTTGGAGACAATAGTTAAGATGTGAATAAAATATTTCCTGGAAGAAAAAGTATATTAATTGTAATTGGTCAAGTAAAGAAAGATTTGATGTGGTCAATAAAAATTGTTGCATTTGTCTCTGGAGGATAGTTTTATAAATATAAAATACATCATTTTATTCATTCCATAAACACTTATCATGTTCCCTCCTATTTCAGCTAATTAACTCCTATTCAGCCTTCAGAATTCAGCTTATATTTATATTTCCTCAAAGCAATTTTTCCAAACCTTTCAGCCTATGTCAGATCCATCCTGCTTTTTATATCCTTATATTTTTTCTTTCCTTGCACTTATTCAATAGTAATAGATAAATAATTGTATAACTAGCTTTTCCATGTATATGTATACTGAATAAGGACAGAATCTATTTTCCTTTTGTACATCTATATCTCCCACATGGGGCCTTCCACTGAATAAACACTAAATTAAAACTGTTAAATCAGAAAGTGAATAAATCTGTCAGATATAATTTTAAGCACTGAAGTTACAGAATCAAGTAAGGCATGGCAAGTCTATCTCCTGGGGAAGACTGGGTGTTGGGAGAGAGAGAAAAGTAAATGAACAATTACAGTTCAATGAGAGAAGACATGATGATGAAGGAAACTGTTTTACTTCACAAAGTCTGAGTGGACAAGATGGAACTCCATGAAAAGGACAGAATAGGCGTCCTTTGCTGAGGCCCAGCTTGCCTAGGACGGGCACACTGAACCTCGGAAACGTCTACTGAGACAGAGTAAAGAGTTTATTGGAGAGTTAGACCTTTCAAAAGAAAATAGGGATCCCCCTGCAAGATCAGGCAGAGGGGATTGAAATTATAATATAAGCCTGGCACACCTCTGACAGCCCCATGTGGGACTCTGGAGCAAACCTTCCTAGATAGCGGCTCCTATAGTGGCAGAGGTGGTAAGGTGGTAGTCTTACTCAGCAGTTGGCTATAGCCGCCCTGAAAGGAGCACGACTCAGCTCAAAGTCAGAGACAGACATGAAGGAGGCAGAGCTGGTCACACTCCTCCCAGCTGGGCAGTGTCCTCCCTTGAGAAAGTTTCATCTGCCACCAGCATGAATGGTGTACACAGCAACTGTCTATTCCATACACAGCTAGGGTGTGCTTGTTAAGACAGAGCAAGGCATGAGGCCAGTAATACTATCAAGCCGGGACTTGAACAGTCTCATCAGTCTCTCTGGGGAGTTTGGATCTCACCCAATAGGCAGCAGAAGCCATAGGAAAGTTTTAAGTAAGTAAGCATTGGGAGAAAATTTGCATTCTAAATCTTTTCTGCAGACTGATCGAAGCCTGAATTCAGGACTGTTGTTAAGGAGCTGTGGAGAAGGCCCAGTGAAAGCATGAACAGAGAGTTTGACATCCAGTTTCACACAGGAGAGGAGAGCAGAGATAAATTAGAGACACTGGAGAAGGCAGGAACCTCAGATTGTGACGACTGATTAGACTTGGAGAGTAAGGGAGAGCAAGGAGTCTGGGACAGCTGATTTTCTATGACATACAAAAATTTCAATATGTTCTGAGGATAAACTTTAGAAGAAATAATAAACTGAGGCTCACTGCAAACTTCTACTTTGGAAAATGTAAAGTTGTCCAATTATCACAGCCAGATCCTTGATCATCTCCCTATAATCCATTTCTTGCTGAGTTTACACAGTGTTGTGTCTCAGACTGGTGCCAAGTGTCAAACAAAGAAATATCTATTAAACGTGATTCAGACCATGGGAGGTGTCCCAGGATCTGTCTCAAAATGAAGTCTTAGGTGGGCATAGAAAGTAAAAGCAGAGTTAGCTATTAAAAATACCAAAACAAAATGAACGAACACAGCCCCAGCACACACACATACATACATTAAATGGAATGCTAAATGTGATATTCACTGACACTAAATTTGAAAGCAAAATAAAATGCCAATAATTACTATTGGGTAATGCTGCTATTTTTTTTTTTTTTGCCAACATTACTTTGCCAACCAAGGTCCGTCTAGTCAAGGCAATGGTTTTTCCCATGGTCATGTATGGATGTGAGAGTTGGACTGTGAAGAAAGCTGATCTCCGAAGTATTGATGCTTTTGAATGTGGTGTTGGAGAAGACTCTTGAGAGTCCCTTATACTGCAAGGAGATCCAACCAGTCCATTCTAAAGGAGATCAATCCTGGATGTTCATTGGAGGGACTGATGCTAAAGCTGAAACTGCAATACTTTGGCCACCTCATGCGACGAGTTGACTCATTGGAAAAGACTCTGATGCTGGGAAAGGTTGGAGGTAGGAGGAGAAGGGGACGATGGAGAATGAGATGGCTGGATGGCCTCACCGACTCTGTGGACATGAGTTTGAGTGAACTCCGGGAGTTGGTGATGGACAGGGAGGTCTGGCGTGCTGTGATTCATGGGGTCGCGGAGAGTCAGACACGACTGAGCGACTGAACTGAACTGAACTGAATGCTGCTATTTAAATGAAATATTTAATAAAACCTTTATAGAGTACACAGGTGAATTAAATCTACACCTAAGGCCATATACTTGCTAAACCCAATATATCCAGCCTCATTCTCTGAAAAACAATCACAGTCACACCCCTGACTTGACTCGTGCTCTGTGGTATCTTTTCTCTGACCTCAAATTCTCACTCATTTGATAGAGTTCAATCCAAAGTTCTTTTCTGGATGCTTCTTTCATATTTTCCTATAAAGTGAATTAATTGCTCACTCATCTCTCTTTTCATGGATATTTACATATATACATATAGGTACATGTGTATGTTGTTTTCACTCACTAAGTCATATCCAACTCTTTTTGACTTCATGGACTGTAGCCTTCCAGGCTCCTCTGTCCACGGGATTTCCCAGGCAAGAACACTGGAGTGGGTTGCCATGCCCTTTTCCAGGGGATCTTCCCGACCCAGGGATTAAACCCAATGTTTTTTATATTCTTTCTCAGTTTGAAATAATTCTTTCAACTTTCATATAATTTCAAATTTTCTTTTGAAATTTAGTTGAAAGATAGTTACTACATTGTCTTCAAGAACTGTGCAAAAGGTGTAGATGATCAGAAGAAAGACAAAAGATTTGTAAATGATATGCTTCGATCTGAATTTCACAAAAAGTTCATGGAGAAATACATTAAATAGTACAGTTTTATGTGCTGAATTGAAGGCTATAAAATGTAGACGATCTGACTTCATTTTGATTTATTTTTAGTAGTAACTATCTTTAGCTCCATTTTACATATGTAACTATGTATAAGTAACTATGGATAAGTAATAATAGTCTCTCTTATTACATTAGATTATAAGCTCCTTGAAAGCAGTTTCTTATAGAATTATTTCTTTGGTTCCCAACAGCACTTAAGTATGATATTCTATGAGATAAATCAGTATTAAGTGGTAAATACATAAACAAACCAACATTTTTCAACCCCAGCACCGTTGACGTTTCGGTCTTTCCTAAAGATCTCACTGAACACTTGGACATTGTTGTAGGCTGTCCTGTCCACTCTAGGATGTTTATCAGCCTCTCTGGGCTCTATCTACTAGATGCCAGTAGCTCCCAGCTCCTAGCTCCCTCTACACAGCTGTGACAACAATAAATGTCTCCTGACATTGACATTGGCCTCTAGGGTGGGGAGGAGACATCACTGTTGAGAACCACTGATTAAAAACATGAAACTACAACTTATAGACACAGTGGGGACAGGAGAAAGTGGGATGGTAGCATTGAGAGGGTAGCTAAACCTCGTTTCATCTTAAGGAAAGTAGGATTTAGACATGCTAAATCAGGGGTAAGAAATTTCAATGTGATAAAAATTGTGTTATCATCTTCTTCTTTTCTTCATTATTTTTCTTCTATGTCAATATACTACATTTCATTACAGGTTTTTGTACTATTTATATGATTAAGTGACAATATCCAAGGAATTAGCTTAATTGAAAGTAAGAGGGTAGCACTGAAGCATATGTTTTACCATATGTAAAATAGATAGCTAATGGGAAGTTGCTGTATAACACAGAGAGCTCAACCTGGTGCTGTGACAGCCTAGAGGAGTGGGGTGGGTAGGTGGGATTGAGGTTCAAGAGGGAGGGGATATATGCATACCTACGGCTGATTCATGCTGAAGTATGACAGAAACCAATCATCCTCTAATTAAAAAAATATTATGACTTTTAATTTAAATAGCCAATAATCAATCATTGACCCTTGTATCACACAGGTGAAATGTCAATAATGTGGGGATCTATGGAAGTACCAATGCATATTTACATGGAAAATGAAAAAATATAAAAGAGCTAGAAACTCAGAATTTGTAAACACTGTCACTGCATTGTTTTTACAGTAAGCATTTTTGATAATGCTATAACTGACACATTTTCAGTATCAAATGAATATCTTTGTGATTGTTATTGATATGTTAAGGAAAGTAAAATTTACCCTTGACCTACACAACTCACCAACTGAAATGGAAGTATCAAAGCTTAAGCACTTAGCACAGAAACAATATTTTGAATACGCATCCTGTTTTCACACATCTATAACTATTAACAAAATTTTGAGTTAGCATTTTTTTCATACCTTCCATTATGAATTGGTTGGCTCCTACTGTTCATAATCTGGATGATTTATTCTATTTATCAAATATTTTGTTGTTGATGTTCTGTCACTGTCATGTCCAACTCTGTGACCCCATGGACTGCAGCATGCCAGGCTTTCCTGTCCTTCACTATCTCTGGGAGTTTGCTCAGATCCATGACCATTTAGTCAGTGATACTATCTAACCATCTCACCAAATACTTAATAAGCACCAAAAACATTTTTAGAAGTTCTGCTAACAGCTTCTATCTGAATAGATAGAATCATAGCTCTCAAAAACTTAACATTTAGTGGCAGTAAGCAATCCTATAGAATAAAATATTAAGAGCAATATAATATACTTAAATTTATGATACAAATGAAAATACTGCAGAGACATAGAAAAGATAATTTTAGCTCAGTCATAAATGCAGTGCAGGAGGCACCTGATGGTTTTTAAGCAGAGGGATAATATAGTTATGACTTTGTTGTAGATAAAACTTTAGGACTGGAGGCAAGAAAACTACTTCAAAGCTTTTTACAATAATCTAGACAAGATATGTTAAAGGATGAAACAAACCAGTGATAAGCTGAGGGAAAAAAGGCAAACTTAAGAAAACTTGGAGACAAATATCATTAGAATTTTCATGAGTACAATGATGTATTCATTTGGGGGGCAGAAAAGATTTAGACTGTCTTTTTACAGTCTAGCTGTGAGTGGCTATTTAGGTATACCACTAATTGAGATAACAGAAGAGGAAAAACATTAGGGAAAAAGACAATGGGTTTCCTGAATGTCTCCCAGTAACAGTGTACATGGCTGAGGCATTATACCTAGTCAGAGCTTAGGAAACTCAGAAGCAGTAAAAATAAATACTAAGATTGATTCAAGTTCGAGCAGCTTTGATTTGTTTATTTGGTCAGATGGGTATAGTAGAAGGACTGGAGATGGGAGAGATTTGAGAATGATGGTGAAAAATGTGCTTCAGGTGATGAATCCAGGGTTTTAGACTGTCTAGAAAAGTGAAATAAGAAAGCTACCCTGAAAAGATAGGAAGATCAATAAGGTGGAGGTTATAGCATTTCATGGAATGAGTGTTGTGTGTCACAGTATAAGAAGTCTGGGTGGGAAAATAGTTTGTTTTCAGCAAGAGAGAAGCCGAAAGTTAAGATTTCTGATCTGAACTGAACTAGGAGGTGGCTAGTTTTTGGCTATCACCATGGGTGTGAGTAACACAGAGAGTCAAGGTACTTAGGAAATATTTAGAAAATGGTGTTTGAATAAAATAGCTACATGAGACTTGTAGTAAGTGAGCATTGTGGCAGGATTTGGAATAAAGAAAGAATATTTAATATCAATGTTTTCAGTGTCTGATCAGATCTTCAGATTAAGGAGGAGTAGAAAACCATATGGAGAGGTCTTCCTAAGAAAATACTAGTTGTGTTTATCTCCTCAGTAGAGGAAGAGTAATGATTTAGAATGTGCCCTTAACACTAAGGAGGTAGTGGAGGAATTGCTTGAGGGAAGAAATATCTACCACTTGATAGAACGACAAATTTACATGTTGAAAAAGATTGTAGGAAGAATACAAGCTGAAGCAATACTTGCTCAGTGATATGAACTAACACCAATTTCACCATTTCATATTTTTGTTTGGAAGCCTCTGTATAAAGGGCATAAGTCAAAATGTTCTCTAGAATAAGGCCAAGATTTGGAAAGCACCATAAAATTCAATTCATCCTGATCATTAAAAGCAAAGCAGATTTAGACCGAAACTTTGTCATAAATAGTAGAGTGCCCAAGTTTCATGGTACACTTTTCCTCTAACGTGTTTAAGTTCTTTAAAGCTTACATAAAGATCATGAAATCTCCATTCAACCATGCCGCTCTGTATAATAGTGCTGAGATGGTTCCCTAGTAATGAACTTGTTTTAAGATCCTTCAGGTCCATAAGCAATTGAAACGTTGAGAATATTTCAAGGCATGGTAATCAAACTGAAGACATGGATCAGAGTCAGCCTTAAAGGAATGAATTGAATGCATTCTGGAAAAGCAAGTAGTAACAGATCATAATAGATTTTTTAACTATATAAGAGAGTGTAGTAATGTTTATGAAATCTTTTAATAACAAAAATTATTGTTGGGTTGCTATAGTTACTACAGCTGTGTGTCTGAGAGAAAAGCACACTATACATTGATCTTGTGGAGGAGTGTATGATACAGGCATATTTTCCAAAACCCAAAAATAGCGCTCAAAACAGTTCCTATAAAGTCTCAGCATTAAAATTTTCTTCCTTCCTTTCTACCTCTCTCGCTTCCTTTCTCCTTTCTTGCTTAGTCCATGAAATAGGACCAGAAACATTCCTATTGTACGGCTTACAAGACAGAAAGTCAGAGGACTTTAATGATTTTTCCAAAGAGTTCCAACATTAAATGCAGGTCACATTCTTTCAAGTATAGCACAAAGAATGAACACCGTACCTATGCTAACAACTGAATAATTCTTTGCAGTTATTTTGCCAACTCTATTTTTCATTCTTTTTATGTCCACATTAACACTATGGAAGTGACAGGTAGTGACAGTAAGGCTCACCTCTATACTAATAAGAGAAAGTCGATGATACAGATTAAGAAAATTAAAAAACAGATTTAACTGTAAAAAAAAATGTCATGGCTGAGTAGCTTTTATATGCTTCATCCACCAAAAGTGGATATACTTTAATTGGAGAATTCAGATCAGGACTTCATAATTTCTAAGTGCTCAGTCACGAGGAAAAGATTCTACCCTCAAAGTATTTAAAAGACCTTTTTCTTATGCTATTCATTCTTTCTTCAATTCAAAAAATACTTATTGAGCACCTATCATCTGTCAGACAGTAGAAACAACACTGAAGAAAACAAATTTCCCTTATTCATTTTTACAGTGGGAGGATACAGACATCAAGACGAATAAGTAAAATATATATTATCTATAAACTGGTGATAGTATAATGGAGTAAAATAAAGGAAGGGCAATATGCAGAGCTGAGGGAGGATTTTGGAATTTTAAATAAGGGCAAGCCTTAATGAGAATGTGGCATTTATAGGAAGACAAAGACCTGGGATAATGAGTCACACCACACAAGTAAAGAAGATTCTAGGCAGAGCAAGGACTCAGTGTGCTAGATATGTCCCTGGAGAGAGGAGGACGGGATGGTGGAATGCAGTGAGATGGAAAGAGGGTGATAGGAGATCAGACAGAGAGTGGTGTGTGAGGGGCAACTGACCAGATCTAGGGCCTGTATTAGAATTAAATGGAATTACATTAAAATGGATTTTAATGGGTTTGGCTTTTACTCTGCAGGAGAAACAAAGTTGTCTGAAGGTTTTTAGCTGAATTAATGTTATCTAGTATATTTTAACCCCCACTCCAGTACTCTTGCCTGGAAAATCCCATGGATGGAGGAGCCTGGTAGGCTGCAGTCCATGGGGTCGCTAAGAGTCGGACACGACTGAGCGACTTCACTTTCACTTTTCACGTTCATGCATTGGAGAAGGAAATGGCAACCCACTCCGGTGTTCTTGCCTGGAGAATCCCAGGGACGGGGGAGCCTGGTGGGCTTCCATCTATGGGGTCGCGCAGAGTCAGACACGACTGGAGCGAGTTAGCAGCAGCAGCAGCAGCAGTATATTTTAACAGGGTTTCTTTGTCTAGAAATGACTAAAGGGGGCAAGGGTGAAATCGGTGTGTGCATGCTCAGTCATGCTGTCCTGTCTGACTCTTCACAACCCTATGGACTGTAGCCGCCTGGCTCCTCTGCCCATGGGATTTCCGAGGCAATAATACGGGAGTGGGTTGCCATTTCCTCACCCAGGGTGGAATCAGGGAAACAGCTAAAAACTACTACAATAATCCAAGTAAATCACACTAGATTTTTGGATTATAGCAGTGTCAGTGGAGATGAAGAACAGCTGGATTCTGCATAAAATATGCATGTTGATCTGTTAGGAGTGGCCAAGGGATTACATGTAGGTTCTGAGAGATAGAGGTCAAAAATTATGCAGGTTTTTTTTGTTTTTTTTGCCTGAAGAATTAGGAAGATGAAGCTACCATTAAGTGAGGTGGTTAAAGATATAGAACTATTATTTAGGCTCTGATTGCTTCTTGCCAATTGTAATATTTGAGGATAACCTGCCTTTTTGTGTCTTGACATCTTGTTTTCTTAGCATTGGTTTAATTTCAAGTTTTATCAAACTGCTTCATGCATTTTATCTATTAATAGTAAATATCCCCATTCTTTTCATATGTCTTCAGCATGATCATATAATAAGTGAATAATTATTATTTAACTCATGTTTGATTCTGTAGTGTGAAAATGCTATGATAATTCTAGTCTTACCAGGAAATCAGCCCCTTGACTGTAACTGTCTTTCTCTTTATTTTTATTTTTTTATAAAATTTTTTATTAGAAAACTGAAATTTACAATGTGTTTATAATGTTTTCCATATCCCGTAGGTTTTAAGACTTTGTATATTTGTTATCTTTCTGTAATGATGTTGTTTTTAAATGCCATGTACTCAATGAGTGATATAAACACATTGTCTTTCTCTTTATTTTACCCACTGATTTAGCAATTTTGAGAAGATGCAAAAATATATATTCAACTATTTTTTACACTTATTAAAGAACAATGATGACTGTAAATAAGAGAAAATTTTAAATGACTCTGGTCATGAACCAAACAGAAGCTCATGACATAAATGAAAGAGCAAAGACATTGATGTTAAGTCAGTTAGTCACTAATTGAATAGAGGCTGAGTCCTTTGGTAGATCATATAACCTAGTCGATTCCCAGTTTTCATGATTATTAGCATTCTTTTTTAAAGAATAAGATAATATATACAAAACACTGAAGACACCTTAAAAATATTAATTGCTAAACTAATGTTAGCCCGTAATTCTCACAGTTTCAAGAAACCAGACCCAAAAGGAGATCAAGAAGGTGAAGTAAGAGGAGGTGGAACTTGGCTTCTTCCACAAACACATCAAAAATATGTCTAAGTGTAGAACAATTCTCACTGAAAACTAACTGGAAGCTGGCAGAAAGACTCTTGTACAACCAAGGCTGTCAATAAGATACACACAAAATCAGGTAGAAAGGGAAGAAAAGTGATCAAGTCAGGACCTGTGACCCTGGGAAGGGACCCAGAGGAAAGGAAAAATTCATGGGTGGAGACTTGCCCTGGGAAGTGAGCAGGTTGAGCCATAAATTGGATGTCCCAGTCCTGGATCCTATGTAAAGTAGACAAGCCCACTTGGCTGGTTGGAGGAAGGCTGAGCCAAATAGAAGAGTGAGAGAAACCCCGGACTACACCTGTGAGGAGGGTCCAGGGTCTGGCTAGTCTCTGAGGCAGAGTGAAAAAAGGCCTGCTCTAGTGGCTCTATTGGAGAAGGCAATGGCAAGCCACTCCAGTACTCTTGCCTAGAAAATTCCATGGATGGAGGAGCCTGGTGGGCTGCAGTCCGTGGGGTCACTAAGTGTCGGACACGACTGAGCGACTTCACTTTCACTTTTCACTTTCACACATTGGAGAAGGAAATGGCAACCGACTCCAGTGTTCTTGCCTGGAGAATCCCAGGGACAGGGGAGCCTGGTGGGCTTCCGTCTATGGGGTCACACAGAGTCGGACAGTCGGACACGACTGAAGTGACTTAGCAGCAGCAGCAGCAGTGGCTCTGTGCTTACATGACCACCTCACCATGCTCCACAGGCTGAACCTAGCGAATGCTTCAGTCCAGCTCACTCCATGCCACAGTGCAGCACTGGATCTGGCATGGCCATGACTGGGGAAAGGACTTGCCTATGATACAGAGATGATCTGATTCTGTGGTAGATCTCAGGTGGGGTGGTGTCAGCCATTGTTGGTGCTTACTCAAGTTGTGTCTCAGAAGCCCACCAGATGTCTGATGGCAGACTCCCCACCACAGCTAACATCTCAATATACTCCAAGAAATCATTAGGCCCCTGATGGCCCTACTGAGTGGTTCCACAACAGGATGGGGTGGCAGAAGCAGGGAATAGTGATCAGCTATGAGAAACAAAGGGAGATTGAACCTAAGGCCATGTCTGAACAGAGCCACGGATGCCTACACAGACAATGCATCGAACCTCTGTCTATTCAAGGGCAACACTCACTTCAGTACTCCCTTCCTTTGAGGAAAGGTCCCAGTGTAGGGAGAGGGAAAAATCAACCTTAAAGGGAGAAGAGTCACCTCAAGCCTGACCCTCTGGGCTTCTGTTCTAGCAAATTGGAATCACACCTGGTCCCTGATAGAGTGGTAATGGCCACTGAGCAGGAGGGTAGTCCCACTCCACATCCAAAGCCTTCCCTAGCTCCTCCATCTCCGGCTCCACCCTCTACCAAGGTGATAGATGCTACAAACCCTGAAGAAAGAAGTGATTTGTGTCCACATCAAATCCAGTTCTCCCCCGGAAGGCACTGGGTACACAAAGTCTATATAGGAATGCTTACACATAAGGACAGTTCTTTAACACTGCAATAAGTGACTGCTTCACTTAAATTCATAGAGGCAGAAAGAGTTAAGAAAAATGCTTATGTTTCTTTATTTATGTTTTATGAAAGGTATTCACTTTTCTACTACAAACGTCTTCCCTGATGTCACCTCTACCTGTTTAGAGGCAGAACTCCTGCATCTACAACTTCAAGCACAACTGTTTGCCCACAAGTAATGATAAAAATGAAGCAAATAGTAGAAAATGTTCACCACCAGTTAGCTACCTAAAGTCAGGTGGTTTATTTTGGAATGCCGGCGAGCTGAAGTGAGGAAAGGAGTAAAAACCAATAGAAAGATGGTTATGACAAAGACTGCAACTACGGGTGACTCAGTAATGGATTCCACCAAAAGTTTATGAGGCTCCTTATAAAATATATCACAAAACTATCCACCCAGGAGACAAAGGAAGGAAGCATTTAGCTATCTGGTGGCTCCTACCCTCGACTTACAAAGTGCTGCCTATGAAGTGTTTACTCTCACACATTTTCAAGACTGAATTTATGAGGATTAAGCAATTTCTGCAGGATTCCCAGCTGCCTCCCTATACCATATATTCAGGGAAGCTCTAGGGCAGGGACTGAGAGGTACAGGGAAAGCAAATAAAGCTTGTTGAAGATGGACAGAACCAATGCAGCATGGCTGAGATAAAGGTGAGGGCAAGAAGCTACAAAGTCGGCACAAAAGCTCTTCAGAGGCTCAGTACTGTCCAGTGGTTAAGATGAATGTAGTAAAAGTAAATTCTCACAATATACTTCATCAACATTTATTTTTCTTTTTCCAAAGGAGGTCAAGCCGAACCTTCAATATATCATATATATATATATATCCAGAACTGTATCTGTATATTATAATAAGGCATTAATAAATAGGTTAACAATAATAATAAATTAATAATAAAGTAAATGACAATTACAAGAGATGTCTATAATATACAGTAATTTTGAATTTTGAATTATTTTCTTTGCCAGTGGGAGGAATTTTTTTCACTAAATTAGTAGATGAACTCCTTTCCTCTAAAAATAATATTAACCAAGCCATGAAAATTGGTTTATTCTCCCACATAAATACTTTAGGGAAAATCTCAAAGCAAAGAATAGAGATTTGACAATTCATCTAAGGGGAATTCATGTTTCTCAATGCTTTTCCATCAGTGGTTTTATGAAACAGCTTTTTTTCTCACTTTCCCTTTCGGAATAAAATTAGATGAATTAAAGGCATTAATGATCATACATTTTTGATTTCATGGTACTTTTATCATAATTATTGGGTGAGTTAAAATAATATCAAATGACTTAATTGATTTTTGTTATCCCATAGCCTTGTGATTTATTCTGATTTAGTAAAGACACCAGGTGGCTTTATTTCATTTATTAGAAATGGATGTTATTCACTCTTCCATGATGTACCTGGGGCATTGAGCTTTGGTTTGAGGTTTGTGAACTGAATTATTAACACAATAAAATTGTTCTCTAGTGTACCTTATTAGGAGTATTATAATTTATTTCCTAAGCTATATAACATTAAAAACAGAGTTTAAGGATAATCAAAGCAGTATCAATAAAATACTACGTGCCATGGACTGAACTACATTTTGGTGGAAAAAACAATAAATACAACTTACTCTTCTGCCCTAATTGTCTAATAAAAAAATTCAGTTTGGTTTGTAAATGTCAGTGGTATGTTTGCATTAGAATCCCCTAACATTATATATCCGAGAAGGCAATGGCAACCCACTCCAGTACTCTTGCCTGGAGAATCCCATGGGCGGAGGAGCTTGGGAGACTGCACTCCATGGGGTTGCTAAGAGTCAGGCACGATTGAAGCGACTTAGCAGCAGCAACATTATATATATACACCATTTTCTTTCGTTTTCTCTGTCACAAGTTGAAACTTAGGCTAGTAGGATAGATTTAGTAATTTTTAAGAATGATAAATTCTTTTAGATACAGTCAGTCATAACAGGCATTATTTTTTACTCATTCTTATAGTCCCATATAAGCAAACACTAACCCTATCAGTCTCTGTGTGTGCCTTTGAATTGTTTGCTTTTATTTCATCCTCCTGATCATCATTATAGTCTATACCCTCATATTTCACATCTAGACAATGGCAATGTCCATTTTTCCTGTTTCCATACTTGTAAGTGCAGCCCTGATGCATCCCATGGCTTATAATTTGAGTGACCATGTATTCTAGTTTCCCTAGGATACTTCCAATTTTTTCTATTGTGATTACTGAGAATTAATCCTTGCAGTCTAAAAAAGAGGCTGGGTGAGAAGGTGCATGTTCATCTTATCAGTAATGACATTATATTCAACTTGGTGACCTTCTACTTTTCAAAATCTTTCAATGACCAAGGCAAAAAGCCCATACAGGAATCAAAAACTTCTATAGTTTGACCACAATCTACCTTTTAAAGCTTCTTTAATACACATCTTCATTCCTAAACCTATGTAAATCATTCTCCATCTTTGATGATCTTGATGGCCAACTCAAATTTCTTGATTTTATTCTGTCTTTCCTAATCACTTCCATATTTCCACTGAACCACAGTAAATAATCCTTTGTCATTCATATACAGATTAGTGACAGGTAGTATAATGTTTTTTAGTAAAATTAGCTTTTCAGTTCAGTTCAGTTCAGTCGCTCAGTCGTGTCCGACCCTCCGCGACCCCATGAATCACAGCATTTCATTGCCTTACACAATGGGAAGGAGACAGTACTTAGTAGAGTTTAATATCATGGACTGGCATCATGATGCTTAGACTTGAATAGCAGATCTCTCAATGCTTCTAATATGGAAGCTCTATCTTCACTTTATTATACAACTTCTCAAGGCAGCAAATATACTTAGTAAACAGTAAAAAAGTTTAGAAAATAGAAGAAAACAGAAGAACCAAAGAACATCAGATAATATTTCAAAAAATGCTTTCCACTCAACCACTTTTCTCCAACCAATAAATCTTTGCCTTACTCCTATAAAAATAAATATTATTTCCATGAAAAGATAAGAGCCAGTCATCTATTAAAACCCCCACTTTATAATATTGAGTAAACCACATTCAAGGAATGTGAGAATGTGATGGGCTGGAGTAGTATTTTCCCCAGGCACTTCCGTTGTTCGCCTCGAACCTGAGGAATTTCTTTTCTCACTTGAAGGCAACTATTAATTATCTGGGGAGGCTTTTCATCCCAGCACTGGTTTTCTCCTCCGCTAAAGTTATGGCATAATTTTTTTTTTTTTAATTTCTTGACCCTAAACCCTTTAAATACAAGCCCAATAGAGTTTTCCTGTCTGATCCTTGTTGTTGTTTAGTCTAATTCTCTGCAACCCCATGGACTGGAGTCCAGCAGGCAAATCTGTCTATGGGATTTCCTAAGCAAGAGTACTGACTTGTGTTGTCATTTCCTTCTCCAGGGGATCTTCCTAACCCAAGGATCAAACCTCATCCCCTGCATTGGCAGGTGGATTCTTTACCACTGAGTCGCCAGGGAAGCTCTTACTGGCAGGCAATTAGCCATCTGGTGTAGAGAAAAGAATACACATAAGCACGTTAAATTCAGTGTGATAGGACCTATGATAAAGAAATGCACAGGAGAAATGGACAACAAGTTTTAGAACTTGTATATATTTCTCTCTCAAATCTAAGATAGGCTGGAAAAACATGCATAAGTAGTTGATAAGCAAATTAATTCACTGAATTAACTATTTTACACATGGTTGGATGGCATCACTGACTCAATGGACATGAGTTTGGGTAGACTCTGGGAGTTGGTGATGGACAGGGAGGCCTGGTGTGCTGTGGTTGATAGGGTTGCAAAGAGTTGGACATGGCTGAGCGACTCAACTGAACACATGATTCATTTCAAAAAAATTTTAATTCTATACTAGTTTTTCCTGTTGTGGTGTTGCAACCATTTTAGAAGTGATGAAAAATGGGATTATAGGAGTTATCTACAATTTCAAAGGCAGAATTATTTCCAGGTCATTATCTGAATGTAGCATGTTAAACATTTTTACAGGGCCAGATAAGCTAAGAAACAGTCCATGAAACACCAAATTAATATATACAGGTAAAAATGACTTCTATAATAAAAATAAAAGTAAATGTCAAGCATACTTGATGAGTGAATTATTAAAAACTACCACAATGTACGTATATAAATTTACATAATAAGCCAATCCCACTAACTCCTCCCCTTCATGGATCACAGCCATGTCATGGTGAAGGGACTTGCACTAACTCAGTGAAGGTATGAGCCATGCCATGTAGGGCCACTTAAGACAGATGCGTCATAGAGAAGAGTTCTGAAAAAATGTGGTCCACTGGAACAGGGAATGGCAAACCACTCCAGTATTCTTGCTGCAAGAACCCCATGGATAGTATGAAAAGGCAAAAAGATATGACACCGGAAGATGAGCCTCCCAAATTGGAGAGAGTCCAATATGCTACTGGGGAAGAGCAGAGGGCAATGACTAATAGCTCCATAAAGAATGAAGTGGCTGGGTCAAAGCAGAAACAACACTCCGTTGTGGATGTGTCTGGTAGTGAGAGTAAAGTCCAGTGCTGTAAAGGATAATATTGCATAGGCACCTGAATGTCAGGTCCATGAATCAAGGTAATTGGATGTGGTCAAGCAGGAGATGGCAATAGTGAACATAGACATTTTAGGAATCAGTGAACTAAAATGGTTGGGATTGAGTGAATTTCATTCGGAAGACCATTATATCTACTACTCTGGGCAACAATCCCTTATAAAAAATGGGGTAGCCCTCACAGTCAACAAGAGTCCAAAATGCAGTACTTGAGTGCAATCTCAAAAATGACAGAATGATCTTGGTTCTTTTCAAAGGAAAACCATTCAGTATCACGGTAATCCAGGTATATGCCCCAGCCACTAATGCTGAAGAAGCTGAAGTTGATTGGTTCTATGAAGACTTGCAGCACTTTTTAGAAATAGCACCAAAAAAATGTCCTTTTCATCATAGGGGATTGGAATGCAAAAGTAGGAAGTCAAGAGATACCTGGAGTAACAGAAAAATTTGGCCTTGGAGTACAAAATGAAGGAGGGAGGGCAAAAACTAACAGTTTTACCAAGAGACCACATTGTTCATAGCAAAAACCCTCTTCCAATGACATGAGATGACTCTGCATATGGACATCACCAGATATTCAAAACTGAAATGATTGATTATGTTCTTTGCAGCTAAAGATGGAGAAGCTCTATACAGTCAGCAAAAACGAGTTTGGGAGCTTACGGTGGCTCATATCATGAACTCCTTATTGAAAAATTCAGACTTTAAATTGAAAAACAGGGAAAATCACCAGGCCATTCAGGTATGACCCAAATCAAATAACTTATGATTATACAGTGGAAGTGACAAATTGATTCAAGGGACTAAAACTGATAGATTGCCTGAAGAACTATGGGTGAAAGTTCATAACACTGTACAGGAGGTGGTGAACAAAACCACCCCAAAGAAAAAGAAAGGCATAATGGTTGTCTGAGGAGGCCTTACAAATAGCTGAGAGAAGAAGAGAAGCCAAATTCAAAGAAGTAAAGTAAGACATACCCAACAGAATGCAGAATTCCAGAGAACAGCAAGGGGAGATAAGAAAGCCTTCCTCAGTGATCAATGCAAAGAAGTAGAGGAAAACAATAAAATGGGAAAGACTAGAGATCTCTTCAAGAAAATTAGAGATACCAAGGGAAATTTCATGCAAAAGTAGGCACAGTAATGAACAGAAACGCCAGTATGGACCTAACAGAAGCAGAAGATATTAAGAAGAGGTGGCAAAGATACACAGAAGACGTATACAGAAAAAAGATCTTAATGACCTGGATAACCGCAATGTTGTGATCACTCACCTAGAGCCAGACATTCTGAAATGCGAAGTCAAGTGGGCCTTAGGAAGCATCACTATAATCAAAGCTAGTGGAGGTGATAGAATTCCAGCTGAACTATTTCAAATCCTACAACATGATGCTGTTAAAGTGCTGGCACTCAATATATGTAAAAGTGACAGCACATTTGGAAAACTCAGCAGTGGCCATAGGACTGGGAAAGGTTTGATTTCATTCCAATCTCAAAGAACGGCAATGCCAAAAATGT